>NC_064765.1:41501856-41626966 GCF_011397635.1 Epinephelus fuscoguttatus | reverse complement strand
CGACTAAAAATACGTGTGTGTGAACTGTAAAAAATATTTAGGGGCACATGTGCGCATAAAAAAAAAAAAAATCAGCCGAAGCAGCCTATATTTTTGTCAATAAAAAAATATGATAATCTAACCACAAATGTTGGAGGAACTCCAGCCGCCTTCCCTCTTCCCTCTTCCCCGTGTGACATGGTTATGGGCGGTTTTCCAAGCCACTGTCGGCACAATGAATATAAGTCCCACTGTCGGCTGGGTGGAAATAAGTCAAAGGGCTCTAGTTTCCCGACGCAGCGCAGGGTGGTGCAGGGTGGCGAACCCCGCGCAGAGCTAGTTTCAAGCAGCGCAAACCGAGGCGCACTCAGTTTGGTAGTTTGGCAGACTGAGGTGCGCTGAGATGGGTGTGGTGGCGCAGCAGGGGGAGGTGTCGACAGATCCAGCTTGGCGCAGTGACAGTTTCGTGCCAAAAGGCTTTGCCGAAGGAGCGCTAAAAGCTCGCCACCTGAAACCAGGTCTACTGTCAGGGCAGGCGGAGTGCAGCCGGTGTAAGCCGAAGTTTGGCTGACCGGCAGACAGTGCACACACGTCACCAAAACCTTACAGGCAGGTTTCCAGGATATCAGGCACATTAATAATGCAATAAATAGCCACAAAAACGCTATCCAATGCAACTATCTGCAATCAGCACATAAATGTATCTCTATATCGACTGTCCCGTCACATCTGATGTCAGATCAAAGGGGATTGGCACCGTTTGGCACGCGTAATGGAAACCCAACCTGATTTGATTAAACAGCTGAAACTAAGGAGTTCACATCCCTCTCAGCCAACCACAAACAGCCACAGCATCAGATAAGGAGTATATATTCAGCATCTGTTATCTTAGAAAAGTCAAAAGAAAAGAAACAGAGTGAGACTGCGAGACAGAAAGAGAGCGCATGCGCACGAGAGAAACGCATCATTGATTTACAGTTGTGGTGACCTCCTCCCAGGCTACCTTTGCATCATCAGCCCGTGGAGGTCTGCTCGCAGTTCCGTATATTCGGACACTGCGAGCTTGGACCTCCCGGACCAAAACATCAGTTTCCTCCTGGGATAAGTTTGGCTGTCTGACGCTGCTGCTCTCTTCTGCCATGGCAAATTGAGTAAACTCTCATTACACCATCGTGCGGCCCATTTAAGGGCGAGGAGAGAGGCTCATTTGATTGGTGTGATGTGTGTAAAACCCACTCCACGCCTTCTCTCCTCCCTCTTTCCGACTTAGGTAGGTAGGAGGGACGGAGGTGGGACAGACGAGTAGCCGCGCCAGGCGCACGGTGTGCCAAACTTGCAAAATCCTCCTGGCCACACCCAGTTGACGTAGCGCAGGTGCGCTGCGCCCCCGCCTCGCCCGGTCTGCGAAACTAGAGCCCAAAGTGTGGAGAAGAGGGACCAGGAAAAGCGGTGGACATCTGGGGAACCCTGCTCCGTTCTCCCCGCAGTTAGGGACCGTTCACCACAGTACTGCTGCTGGGCAGGGTGGAAATAAGTCCTGCAGAGTTACATAGGACCTGGAGAATGTTTTAGGATAGTAATAACATTATATAAGATAATCATATTACAAAGATAATATAAGATAATAACATTAAAGACAACATTAAATTGCAATACTTTTTCAAAACTTGATGATTTTACCTTTCTGTACATTTTGTATACAAATTCATTTCATTTTCAATTTACAGTGCTCAAAATTTTCTTCCGGGGGGCTGAAGCCTCACCCAGCTGACACTGGGCAAGAGGTGGGCTACAGCCTGGGCAGATCACCAGACACATAGAGACAGACAACTACTCACACCCCGAAAACCTGGATGTCTTTGGACAGTGGGAGGAAGCTGGAGAACCCTTAGAAAACCCACACTGACACAGAGAAAACACACAAACTCCACACAGAAGGAAGATTCGAAACCCGAACCCTCATAATTGTAACAGTGCCAACCACTGCACCACTGTACCACTGTGCCTCCCTGTACTGGAAACAGTTAATTTTGCATTAAGTGTCAACCATGTTCACTTTAGGAGTTACTATAATAATGCTTCATTATATGCAATGTCAGATCAACATTTAAACTGGGTTAGCAGAGGTCAGATGTTTTCACCCATGCATCCTTGACCACTATGGTCTATGAGGAGGTAGGCTGTTGTTACTGTCACCAATACCACTGACCCCTCTGCATTGTAGACCTGTTCAAAGCCTGCATGATGGACTCCTGGAGCTCACATCACAAATTCTAAGTAAGTAAAGCTTTAAATGCAGTCATTTTACTTGTAGTGGAGTATTTTCACAGTGGGGTATTAGTAGTTTTACTTCAGTAAATGATCAAAATACTTCTTTCTTTGTGTTTTATAAAGTTGAGAGACATGCGAGATACAAATGGTGAAACTTGTAGCTGCAGAGGCAACGACATGCTGACGTCAAGTCCACAGCTCCAAACACACTGAAGGCCACACTTCATCAGAGCGTTCATCCATATATCTCAAACACTTCGAGGCTTTCTGGGATTGATCCCAATCACATCACAAAGACATATATCCCATATATAGTCAGTGTTAGTTTTACCTGAGCAGGATGGCAGTTGGGAGAAATTTTCCTCGAGGGCTTTCAACCAGAACTGGATGTCTTGGTTAAAGATAGGAAAAAAAGTTGTGGTTTAAATTAAATTTCTTAATGGATTTCTGTCGGAAAGAGCTTTCCTGGCGAAAGCCTACAAGGAAATCTGTAGAAACCGCTGGAATGCACTTTACCAAGACAGCCCGATTCATTCATAAATTTGGCATTGAATATTAATATTCACGTCAGCAGTCACCGGTAATGACAGAGCCAGCTGACGGACAGGCTGTGGTGGTCTGACTGTAGCTTACAGCTTGAAGGCACCTCATGTTGAAGCTTGTGTGTATAAGAGCTCGTTACTGTACAGTGACGTTCTGTGGCGGCTCTTACCTAAACAGCACTTGATAACTTGTGTTGTGCTCGGGACTGGCTGCTTGTTGTCGTACCGTCAGGAAAAACTATTACAGACATCCACACGGAATCGTCACCAGTCACAAAGAACTTAGTGTGAGGCTACCCAGTGTTTCTTAATCAATGTACCACGCGCGTTGTCTTTCAATTACCTGTCCTGTGTTTCGACCTCTTGCGTTTTCGACGAGAGAGCGAAGAACTCTGGTTAACGTAGTACTGCAAGCGATGACGGCTGCCAAATTCAGATTTACTGCTTACTCTATACTCTGATAAATACGCGAGTAACTCCCTTTATTTGTCAAGTAATACGGTCCGGGTGTATCCGTTAATATAGTCAGAATGTATGCCGTGACTGCTGCTGTTTATGATAGATAAAAAAATACACTGCGGTCGACTACGATGACGTTTTTTACACGCGTCACACTCGGAAGTCAGCTGTTCCAAGCACAGATGATGGCCCAATTCCAATCCGATCCCTTACAGACTCACTGACTTAGAGGCGCGTTCATGTTAAGTGCGTGTGTGTGTGTGTGTGTGTGTGTGTGTGTGTGTGTGTGTGAGGGCTGTCCCATTGTCAAATCGTCAAGTCAGTGAGTGAGCCCTTTATGCCCCCTTACCGTAGGTAGCATCGATGCGGACTTACGGTCATGGACATTTGGGCCCAATTCCAATCCGGTCCCTCACAGACTCACTGACTTAGAGGCGCGTTCATATGAAGTGCGTGAGTGTGTGAGGGCTGTCCCATTGTCAAATCGTCAAGTCAGTGAGTCAGTGAGTGAGCCCTTTCTGCCCCCTTACCGTAGGTCAGCACCGATGCGGACTTACGGTAAGGAAATTACCCACAGTTCATAGCGTTGTGACGTCAAATACAGGGGTTGCCCTCGGAACACCGGAAGTAACACGGTCGGCAGATATGCAAACGGTAACGTTCTGGAAGGAGAACGAAAAAACAGATAAGCAATGAAACATTACATTAACAAGGATTTAAGATGGTACATAAACACACATTAAGTCAGAGGAATACCAGTGGTTATATTCCACACATAAAGAATATAGATAGATAGATAGATAGATAGATAGATAGATAGATAGATAGATAGATAGATAGATATTCTTTGTGTGTGGAATATATGATAACAATAATCGATAAATGATCACACCCAGAGCCGCCAATGTTAACAACATTTTGTAGAGAGGGGGATAAGTGCTTAGGACTTGAATAATGTGGAAAGAATGGATAAGGAGGCACACAGGAACATTACTGAAGAGTCAGAGACGTGATTTTTCCAAATAACTCAAATGTTTTTATTGTAATAATAATATTGATCAAAAATAAAGCAACCAGGGACTGGGGCTGCTGATGAAAAAGGAATGTTAATGAACAAAGGAAAATACTTAAAGCTGGTAAGCGAAATAAAATACTTTTATTATAATTCACTAAAATAAGGCCTCAATATCAAAGTTAAAGTCTGTATAAGAACCCAAACCAACTTAAATGTAACTAAAGAAAACTAAGCAGAGGCCACATGTGGAGAGGCAGACTACATGGAGGAGTAGCCAGGGTGCTACCACTACTCACCTCAGGTGCAACACACCAAACCTCACAGCAACCTTTACAGCAATCCTCACAGCAAACAAACCCAGCTAACAAATTTTGGTTCCCTAAACGTTCTGGGAACGTTTGTTTTAAGTTGTAGGAACGTTTTTTGAACGTTGCAACAAAACATAATATATTGGTATAAACGGCAAGTTTTCCTGACGTAACCAGAAGGTTATATTGATGTTCCCAGAACATTCTTGGAAGGTTAATTGAACGTTTAAAGAAGGTTACCAGAATGTTGCACCTAAAACGTTCCTTCCAAGTTAAAACTGCAAGTTTTCCTGACGTAACCAGAAGGTTATATTGATGTTCCTGGAACGTTCTTGGAAGGTTAATTGAACGTTTAAAGAAGGTTACCAGAATGTTCTCCGTAAAACGTTCCCTGCATGTTAAAACGGCAAGCTTTCCTGACGTAAACAGGTTATATTGATGTTACCTGAACGTTCTTGGAAGGTTAATTGAGCGTTATAAGAAGGTTACCAAAACGTCTTCCTTCAAACGTTCCTTCTAAGTTAAAACGGCAAGTTTTCCTGACGTTACCAGAAGGATATTTTGATGTTGCCTGAATGTTTTGGGAAGGTTAATTGAATGTTTTAAGGTTACCAGAATGTTCTCCCTCAAACGTTCCTTCCAAGTTAAAATGGCAAGTTTTCCTAACATAACCATAAGGTTATTTTGATGTTCCCAGAATGTTCTGGGAAAGTAAGTTGAATATTATAGGAAGGTTGCCAAAATATTTGAATGTTTTAAACACAATTATAAACAGCAAGTTTTCCTGATGTTCCCAAGGTTAATTGAACATTATAGGAAGGTTACCACAATGTTTTCAGTTTAATGTTCCCTTCATGAAAATTATAAAACAAATGTGATTCTGTTCCTACTCCTAGGAAATTAAAACACTCAGTTAATGTTCCTAGAATTTTTTAACAATACCATTTACATCAATACCAATACATTTACATACACCATCACATACTCACTGAAAAACCAGAGAGAAAAAAAATTGTCAACATTGACATTTGTCTGATTTATTGGAAACTACGAGAAAAAAAAAAAAAAAAAAAAAACACCAGGAAAGCAAACAGGAACATACAGGAACATACAGAAACTTACAGGAAGTAAAATAGATGGAGGAACACTGCAACAGGAACATACAGAAACATACAGGAAGTAACATAGATGGAGGAACACAGCCCTAGTCCTGGCTTTCTGCAGTTTGGTCTGCTGCTTCACCCCCCTGTAAAATAGAAAAAAGTCATGTTAGATAATCAACACACATCACACTATCATACAAACAAACAAAAGTTTCTAAGACTTGGCTTTAAACAGCCAATGCAGGGTCTAAAATTATATTTTTGGCTCACCAGTCAAATGTCTGTGTAATGGCAATAATTCGTGGTGATCATGAAAAACACAGAGAGCTGTCCTTTGGGCGTTTATTTTCTCTGAAATAAATTACCAAGCATTCAGACCCTGGAACCTCAGCTCCCGGGCGAATGAGAGACAAACTGACATACAGAGTGGAAGTACTTATGCCAGAGAAACAGATAACACCTTTGCGTACACAGAGAGAAACTACTACACATATGCTGACCTTGTGGGCCAGATAAGGTTTAAGACATGGAGACAGACAGAAAAGGCCCAAACTACATGCAATATGAAATAGGAATAGACTAATAGTGAAAGATTGATATTACGGGAAAATTGACCTGACACCTAGTACATGAAAAATTATATCAACTAGGGGTGTAATGAATAACCGATTTGAATCGGAAAATCAGTTTTGATTTAAAAGATGCGAGTGCATCGGTACACAGATTAATGAATTAGTCTCAGTGTAGCTCGAACCGGCCGATGGCCCGATTGAAAAGTTATAAATCGGTTTAATGTTTCTGATGCAGCTGCTGAAAGCTGCATCTCCCTCTTTGACCGTCTCCTGCTCCCTCCCGTAACCTCTAAATTCCACCAGATGCATGTGCAGCGGAGCTGATACGTTTCAATTCTAATCAATGTTTGTGGTTTCACCTGCTCTGTCACAGCTGCAGTGCTCCGGAGCATCCGCAGCAGATATGCAGAGCTTCTATTTTTACACTGGAGCACAACTCAGCAATTCAGCACAGAGCAGATCGTGCGGGGCAGGAAGTCGTGTGCAGAAACAAAATAAAACATCTGGTTAATTTTAAGTGCAGTTGACTCTCTCCCGCTCCCTCAAATAAAACTCTCACGAGACTGTCGCAGTCAGTTAGCGGTATGAGTTTGTACACAGATCTCTCTTTGTTGTTTCTTTGACTTTAATTTGTGCCAACAAAACCTGAATATTGTTTATTTTTTCAGCCAGAAGGGCTTTGGAGAGCTCTTACATGTTGTTGTTACATGTTACACTAATAAACATGACAAAAGAAAAACAATGGACTGACAACATTCTCAGCCTGATCCTGGTATCTTCTCTTTGCTCTTTTCCACAGATTTGTATATTTGGATCTCTTCCTTCCTGAATCCATTCTAAAAATAAAGAGACATTTGTCAGAGCGACTGACCTGCTGGCTCATTCACTGTATCTCGCTGAAACAGGGAGGGGACGCATTAAAATCTGAAAGGACACAGTAAACTCACTATCCATGCGTCCCGAGGACGCACCTCATTTTTCCCATGAAAAAACCATACATTGTGAACAACAACTCGTGTTTAAAATCACAGTAACTAACAAAACAAACCTTGTTGTCAGCAGACCAGACAAGCGCTGTTTCAACCCTCTGCGCATATACCATGGCTGATAGCGTTCTGGATCTCCAGTGAGCCGGCCATGCCGATACGCCGGCTTGCCGGAGATCAGTGTCGGAAATTAGCGAGGGCCACGGGCCATTTGGTCCCCAATTTAGCCAAGAATGCCCCCAAAAACCATGTTCTAGGGGCCAAAATTGCCCCCAAGTTTTTGTCAACAACTCATTATTCTCCAGACGTCCTTAACAAGGTTGCGCTGATGCACCAGGGTGCGCGCCCCTCACACACAGACAACGCTCCTCACTACATAGCCTACCTGAAGCTGCCGTGCTGTGATGGACCATGGACCGCTACTTGGTTAAGTGAACCAGTCCAAGTTCCTCCACCAGATCCTCCCAAAGTTCCCGCAAACACGTTGAGGAAGAAATGTACCCTGCCAGCAATGATATTGAACTGGAAACTCGACTGGCTTGGTGTGGAAGAGGCGGCAGACAAGAAAATCCTCTTAAGTAAAGCATGCCGAGCTAACCCACCGAAACACAAGATTGGGCTAAACGCTAAAGCTAACGACTTCATAAAAGGAAGCGACCAAGTAAAAAAGTACACGGCATACCGTCATCAAACCACAAAGCACCACCGATTTGCTTACAGTAAGATTTAACATTTGTATAGTAGGCTAATCTTACATTAGCTAACATGTCATCATGTTGAAGTAAATGTTAGCATAAAACTAACGTCACTGTATGCATCTGTCCCGATTTGTGAAGCGCAATATTTATAAATTATGTTTCACGTATTCACAAGACTAAGCTGGGCCTTTTTAACAGTAATGCAACTACTGTGATTATGTGTAATGTGGTTAAACACCAAATTATAGGACCCGAGCGGGAGTAACGTTATGTGCGAGAGGGAGACCCGAGCGGGGGCTGGCTGCCCAGGGGTGCCAGTGGGAGTGTGTGCGGGGCCGGGAGGGCGGGCTCCAGGGAGAGGGAGACCCAAGCGAGGGCTGCCCGTGGGAGTATGTGCGGGGCCTCCATGTTTGAGACGGGAGCGGGCGGCTGGAGGTTGGACGCTCCCAGAGAGGGGAGAGTGAGAAATATAGCTAAATAAGATGAAAATAGAAAAGTGTCTCTGTCTTTAATTTTCGTTTTTGGTGTTTAATTAAGGTGGGAAAGGCGGAGGGCGGCGGGAGGTCGGATGTTTCCAGAGAGGGGAGAGGGAGAAATATATCAAAATAAGATAAAATGGGAAAAACTGTCTCCCTCTTTTATTTTATTTTCAGTGTTTAATCAAGGCGGGATCAGGCGGTGGGAGGTCCAACGCTTCCAGCGAGGGGAGAGGGAGAAATATAACAAAATAATATAAAAATATAAAAGAAACAGGATTACTTAAAATGTTGAGCTGGCTTGAAGAGCTGGCTTCTCACTTTTGTTTACACCCACATTCCAAAGATGGCGCTGACGCCCCACAATGCAAAGCGGCGTGACGTACCTTCACATTCTCTGTTAGTACTGCTATCAGTAGATTAATGATTAAATCAACAAATTTAAACTGGTTTAATTATAGGAAATCAGAGTGATATTTAGCAACCACAACTTTAAGGAACCCATTATTATCTGCGGCGAACGCAAGCAGGTCTATGGGAGGCAATTCATCATCATGTTGTGTCGAATGGAGAAACCACCGCAGGTCTCCAGCAGAGGACACTGCTGAGTCTTGTTTATTTTATATCTAGTGGTTTATACTAAAGAGTAAAGTCACTATTGTAGTTATTTTTGCTTTTCATGTGCTTATTTTTAGAAAAGAATTTGATTATCTTATTTTAATAGACCTACAGTTTTTAAAGAAACAATCTGTTTGCATTGCACTGTTTTTAAGGTGTAATATTTATATAGCTAAATAAACCCTAAATAGTTTGCCTACAGCTGTCTCCTGCTTTCTGTCATACTACTACTACCTGCACACTTCTCTCTGAAAAAGAGATGGTATGCTTTTTATTTATCTGCGTTGGAACTTGGCAGAAACCACTGTGCATTTTAATCTATAAAAATAACCAAGCTCTAACTACAATTTTTTCCATGGCCCCCAATCATTTTAAAAATGCCCCCATTTTTTACAACGTGGGGGCCAAAATGGCCCCCAAAATATTTTGTTAATTTCATACCCTGTCGGAAATCCTCGCTAGAGATCCAGCACGGCACCAGAACACTACCAGCCATGATCTACTCAGCGCAGACGTGATCCCCTGTACACAGTATCGCGACATGCTAGTTTAGCCGCTACCAAAACAACTAGCCAGTCACCGCGGATTTCATTTCAACAATTAAAGATACGAACTTCATAGTAAATAAATCCACGTTTCCACTGCTCGATGCTGTGCTCATTGGTGTTGATGATGTTTTAACGTTTAGGGGACGTGCAGTGATTGACTCAGTTCATTTGATTTAGTTGATGTTCAGACAAGAACAGAATGGGCACAATGAGCATTTAAATTTTAAAACTTTGAAAATTCCTACCAAACCAACCGTATGTGCTACAGTTTTGCAACTTTCACCAAAATGTAGCCCCAATACTTTAGAAACTTTTGTACACTCAAACTCAGTACAAATTATGAAGTCCATCACTGTTTTTTCAGAAACTGTGTATTAAACCTATCTCCTTCCACAATATTTGCTCAATTGACACCAAACTTGCTACAGAGCATCTTCAGACTGCCCTCCACAAACGATCCAGACAGATTTTTGATTTATCGAAAATTGAGCCTACAGTGCATCAAAAATGTTTGACTGTAAACAGTATTGTAAACATATACTTGCAAATTCTTGCTAAAAACATTTTCAATGTGCATTTTAAAAAATGACAAAATTTTGGAGTCATGGTAGATGATGTATGGAAAATATCAGAATTTTATCTCAAAAACTGAATTTTTTTTACAGCATTTTGAATTTCACTCTCATGCGAACAACTGGAGTCAATGTAAGAGTGGCATTTTTAAACATCAGATTTTCTCTTATGAAGCAAAACACTTACCGTTAAAAACAAATCACCAACATTTCCATGCTGTCAAGATGCAATTTATGTATTATCAGATTTTTGTTTTGATAACAGAATTTATGACATTCTGACAATTTTTGAAATCTGCCTTGACAACTGCTGCCTGCTTGGTGACTACCTGAGTCCATTTTTCAGGCAACACACGAGGAGCCACTTCCAGCCAATTAGCTCAATGAGTTACAAGCTGATTCTTGGTGTTAGAGGTTGTGAGTTCAAGCCCCAGCTATGGTAGTCAATTCAAAAATGGTATTTTTAAACATCAGTTTTTCACTTATGGGGCCAATAAATCATTGTTAAAAACAAATTACCAACATCTCCATGCTGTCTAGATGCAATTGTGTATTTTCGTCTTAATAACTGAATTTTTGACAGCCGTTTGAAATCTGACTTTACACACTAACAGCTGCTGTCTTTGATACTACAGACACCATTTTGTTTTCATTTGAATTTTAGTAATTTATTTTGGTGCTATTTATGTTGCTACAAAAATGCTATTTTACTTGAATTTTGTATGTCATGCCACTGTGACAGTTGTTTTGCAATAACCTTTTCAGATTTGGAATTGTATTTGTTTAATTTCAGATAGGCTACATTTTGAACATACATGAATATATCCGTTAATTATAACCATATCATACCATACCACCATCAAAGGAGATTAACACTACAATTTAAGAAATACAAGAATATAAGAAATAGAAAGAAATACATTTTTTTAATTGGGGACCCATTGAATTTCCCAGGGACCCAATCAACATCACTGCTATTTTATTGCTTTTGTCACTGCAATATTTCAGAATCATATTTTTTCATCAGTCTGACACATTGGTCAGTGAGGGGAACAGCCAGTAGTGCACTGTAGAGCCCTAAGAAGTCAATAGGATGGTGTCTGCAAATAGGATGGTGTCTGCAACATTAGAAAATTCTGCAGGGGTGTGCCATGAAAAGAGAGTACTGAGTGACACTTTCTTCTGTCGAAATAGACAGTCACCACAGTGACCTTTCTCTCCAACTCTCCAATAGCCTGAAAGCAACTGAAAGAAAGAAAAAACTCATGTCATATTCTTTTTGTTTGTTTTTTAAATCACTGACACATAATGAGCATGATTAAATAGCAAATATTGAGAAAGATGATATTAAATATTAAATATTAAATATAAAAGGACTTACAGATCTTTGAATACAGACACTATATTTTATTAAAGAGGACATGCAACAGCCAGTTAAACTAACACTTTAAACATAAACATTAAGGAGAAAATTGAAGTTTAGTTTAGCATTTTTCATTAGTTTTTTAGCTAGGGTGGGGCCATCTTGTTGGTCGACAGTCTATGACGTCACTGGTTGTGCTGGCAGACTGCAATAGACAGTGAAAGTGAAGGACAGCTACAGACAGAGACGGTAAAACATGAAACTGTGGAGGTACAGGATTAGAGAAGACACAGGGGAGACCACTACTGTATTATTACTTCATGTAACAATGAGTTTTACAGTGTTAAAGTCCGTGTAGTGTATTGAAAATGTAACATATCGACATTTTCAATTGCCCCACTGGAATACATTGAAACAAGCTTTGGACGTGCAGTCCCTCGCTTTGTCCTGGAGCAGTTGCAAATACTGAAAATCCCACCACTCATTTAGATAAAAGTAGATGGGAAAATAGGGTCCAGGGTGCTAAAAACCATACTTTCCCTTTAAGGAATAAGCCTCTCTTTGCAACAATCATATTGAATTATCTGACAACTGACAGCCTTGAAAAGGTAGGCTCTCTTTTTCAATACACCTTAAGCACTTTGCAATGGTCATCTCATTATGAACCAAAGCAAAGGTAGCTAGTGTGCACTGCAGCCCACAACACATCAGTTTGGGGTGACTGTGGCCCAGATGGTAACGCAGGTTAGCACCTTGCATGGCAGCTCCCGCCACTGGTGTGTGTGTGTGTGTGTGTGTGTGTGTGTGTGTGTGTGTGTGTGTGTGTGTGTGTGAATTGGTGAATGAGAGGCCATTGTAAAGTGTTTGAATGCCTCAGCTGGTGGAAAAAGCACTATGTAAGTGCAGTCCATTTACTATTTGACCCATAGAAAGAGCATAAGAGTGAGGCTCCTTATTGTCTAATTAGAGGCACTTTGTCAAGGTGAACTTATTAGGTGATGGATCAGAAATGAAGATCAAGCTACTCAAAGCGGTCTTTGCTATTTTATTATTAAAAGTCAAAGCGGCACAAGATTATATTTAGGAGCGAGTGTTAAGTGTTCCCAATGCAGTTGCTTTATGACACTGATGATCAATGAACAGTGTGCTCAAAACAACACTGATGTTGTGTTGAGAATAAATAAATAGCATTATAAATGTTCCGTGCACATATTCACTTCTCAGTAATTAATTAAATGATCTAAACCACAACGGTGTCAGTTTGTTATTAACTTGGATTTTTAGATATAGACAGAAGACGGGGGAAACAATAAAGAAATGAAATGATGATGTTTATGGAATGTTTATTTGGAGATGGGTAAGTTTATGATGTTATTTACGCTTCAGACTCTGCCATGTTGGACAGCCAGCGCAGTTGTTTCTGCCGTTGCCATGACAACACGCATCCATGAACTGGTCACCTGTTAACCCGAAACACCGGCCGGTCACAGCTTTTCACATGTCCGAAAATGTCGCAGCAGATTTACAAACAGGCGTTATTTGGATAAGCTAACCGCATATGGGGAATCTACATGATTGCTTTCTCGCCTGAAAAAATGTTAAATCTTAATAATGTGACTCAACAGTCCCACTGTGAAAATTGCAGCTGCTTGTGAGTCTGCTAGTCTCCACTCTGTTCTCCTACAGAAAAAGACGGAAAACCGGACCCATTTGCTTATTTTTCTGATTTTGTTTTGAAACGGAATAATGAAAGATCGAACCATATGCGGATTAAACATACAGAGTTGCTCACTAACTGTCACGAAGTTAACGTTCGGCGTTATGACGGCATATCTACGTTGCTAACACATGCATGGCACTGTGTTGTGCTGTGTTCCCACCAAACGCGAATTCGCAAATTCGCGCGTCAAGATTACATACAAAGTCAATGCAAAGACGCGATTAGACGCGAAATCGCGCCGGGCGGCGCGATGGACGCGCCTAGCGCGACGCGATGAACGCGATGGACGCGATAGAGGCGTCTAGCGCGGCGCGATAGATGCGAAAATCGCGTCCAACGCCTCATCGCTCAAGTTGAAAATATTGAACTTTTGAGGCGAATTCGCATTACGCTGTGCCGCAAAAGCCAATCAGCGTTGAGATTCTCCCGACGTCACTGGCGTGTGTCAACAACGTCCAGTTGTTGACACAGCAATAAACTGCTACCCACCAGAGACAGATGGACAGGCGCTCCGCAGCTGAAATGGAGCGGCTGTGGTTGGTGTCCTGCCGGGAGATCCTGGTGCCAACCCTCGCCAACAGGTCCTCAAACTGGGCCCCAGTCAGCCTGAAGTACCACTGAAAGCGGCTATCATCCAGACGGAGTTCCTGGAAAAGGTGGTGAAACTCGCCGAGCTGGATGCACTTCTGCAGGATAGTGTAAACCCAAAAACAACGGCGTTTGGTCATCCGACATATTTGGGACTTCCAGAGCAGGTACAAAGCAGCGATGGTGGATGGATATCTCAGCCATGGTCACCAGGGGCTACCTGGAACTACATGATACTACGTGTCTACTCTACAGAGACCGCAACAAAAAGGAGCAGGCTTTGGTGAAAGTCGCCGAGGAGACTGGTCTACTTGGTAAGTTCTGTAAATATGTGTCTTTAATTAGTTTGCAGAATGGTTGTACTATGAACGTTAGCACTAGCTTAGCTCCAGTTAGCACAGCCGGCTTCCCCGCTACTCGCGCGAATGACACGATAACGCGAATGAAAAAAATATCAGGCGCTGAAACTCGGGCGTTCCGGGCGGCGCGTTAAGCCTCTTTCATACAGAGCGCGATTTTCGCTGCGCCCACCGCGGGGTAGGGCGCAGAGCAAGCGGAGAGCAAGGCGCGCACATATTTGGCGCAAGTTGCTAAGCGACCGACAAGTATTCCGGTTCCGGTCTGGTGCCCTTTTCGTCTGACGCCCCCGATTTCACCATGTATCTATCCCTGCCTCAGCGAAAAGCCCTGGCTTTAGTTCTTCTGAGGAGGAGGAGGAGGCGAGCAGCAAGAAAGGTATGGGTCCATGAAATTCTCATGGCAAGACAGGATTTGGGGGAGTGTAGGCTCGTTCAGGAGCTACAGCTCCATGATGACCGCTTCCAGGTCTACTTCAGGCTGAGCAGGGAGCAGTTTGACAGTCTGTTGGGGAGAGTTGGTCCAAGCCTCCGGAGGTTGACAACGAACCTCAGGCAGCCCATCACAACGCCTGGCCATTTGTTTGAGGTGGGTGCTTATAAGGATAAGTTAAGTTATTTATAAATAACTTATCCTTATATTATATATATATATATATATACAGTACAGGCCAAAAGTTTGGACACACCTTCTCATTCAATGCGTTTTCTTTATTTTCATGACTATTTACATTGTAGATTCTCACTGAAGGCATCAAAACTATGAATGAACACGTGGAGTTATGTACTTAACAAAAAAAAGGTGAAATAACTGAAAACATGTTTTATGTTCTAGTTTCTTCAAAATAGCCACCCTTTGCTCTGATTACTGCTTTGCACACTCTTGGCATTCTCTCGATGAGCTTCAAGAGGTAGTCAGCTGAAAAACCTGAAAAGTTTTTTAATTACAAGGGCACCTACTCCATCGTCCTCCTTGCCCTTGTGGATGCCAGCTACCGCTTCAGGGTGGTGGATGTGGGGGCTTTTGGTCGCAGCAGTGATAGCGGCATCTTCGCTGCATCCTCTTTTGGACGTGCTCTGCGGGAGGGCACTCTGGATCTCCCAGAAGATGCACCTCTCCCAGCTATGTATAATCGTTTATCTAAATATTTCACACAAAAAATTCTCAAATTAGAACATGCTTTCACAATGGGAATACTCACCATTTTAAAAGTAATTCCTAAAAACAAGAATTGTTTTGAATTATAAAAATATTTTTATTTTGTTATGGCACTATGTTAACCTAAAATTGACTTGTAGTTTTTATTGTGTTTTAGTTGCCTTTGATCATTTGTCCAGTTTTGCTAAATGGTGTCATTGTTGTTAAATGTGTCTGTTTTGTTCCTCTTTTATTATAAGGAGGAATTTGCTCCGGCCCTAACCTGGACGAAACCTCTCCAGGTCTGAGAGGATTTTTAACTACCGCCTCTCCAGAGCCCGCAGAGTGGTCGAAAATGCCTTCGGGATCCTCGCTGCCCAGTGGAGGATTTATCACCGGGTGACTGGAGTCAAGCCGGACAACATTGACTGGATTGTGAAGGCCACTGTGGCCCTTCACAATTTTCAGAGGTGGAACTCCACACCACAGGCTGACCTCACACTGGAAACTGAGGGCCCCCCTGCACTGCCAGAGCTGAGAAGGGTCGGCTCTAACCATGCCTCCAGAGATGCCCTTGCAGTGCGGGAGAAGTTCACCACCTACTTCCTCTCTGCTGCTGGTGAAGTGCCCTGGCAGAACAACCTCGCTTGACCTGCCTACCTGACCCACACCCTCTTCCTCTGCTGCTCCAAAAAAAGGCTCTTTTAAGAGCCAACCATTTACTCCTAAAGAGCTTTTAAATTAATAAAAGGAAAACTGACTGACAGTTTATGAATGAAGTCATCCTCCTACTTCTTCATATCAAAAGCATATCTGTACATAAAAAGATCTGATACAGTAAATACTGCATTTTTTGCAAACTTATTTTATTTAAACTTGATCTTATTTAACAGGAACCGGAACAGGCCCAAAACATCGCCTTCACAGCAGCCCAAGGAGACTCAATAGAGAGTGTGTGTGTGTGTGTGTGTGTGTGTGTGTGTGTGTTTTTAACAAAAACGTAAAAAAAAAAAAAAAAAAAAAAAGTCTATGAAAACTCAGCACAGTGCAACGCCTGCAGAATTTCTATTTTAAAAAGACTCTTCTTTTCATTTGTCAGATTTCTGAGGCAAGGTGCCAGGCTCAGCAGGCAGAGCTCCTCCTCATCTGGCCTAGCACTGAGCATCCCCATTACCTCATTCTCGAAGGCCTCATCATCCTGCCTCTGTCTTTTATTTTTTAGCTTTCCCAGAATTTTTTAGCTTTCCCTCTGACCTGGGGGTCCTGGGGTTGCTGGGGGTGCTGAGGGTGCTGGAGGAAGTGGGGGAGTAGGACAGGGGGTGGACACTGGCGCTGAGAGGAAGCTTGAGGTGCCTTGTGTGACCACAGACTCGGACACCTCATTCTCCTCAGAGGGGACCATGGTCAGATTGAGGGTGAAAGTGTCATCATCAGCATCCATGGGGTTGGGGGGCGTGTGCTCAAGAGGTTAGATGTGGTCTCCCTCTCTGTCACACTTGGCTCCAAAAAAGTCATAATTGAATAAAATTTCCAGAGGGGCTTGTGGTCCGCTGCCGACCCACTTTTTTTCTCCCTGGCTGCTTTCCTCTCTTTAATGAACCTGTCCCTCAAGTTCTTTCATTTTTTTTCAAGTAGTCCACTGTAAATAATCAAAAACATTTTTTATTTAAAAACCTAATGAACTATGTTGTTTTAAAAAAAAGATTAACTGCACATCTAACACATATAACATTATTAAATGTATGCCTGTACTGCATTTTCTTTGCAAGAATAGTGTGTAGCTTATGTCAGTCATGTAGATTTTTACATACTGAGTGTAGGCCTACGTGTAGTAAAGCATCAGCTTCAGTTTACAAACGTATTGTCACATAGTCTTTTCATATTGATAACTGATTCAAGTGATCCTGATATGAGGCACTGGAATGCTATATTTTATTTTAAGCTAACATTGGAATGTACAAGAGCAGCAAAATATCACATTTCTACCACTTTTAAACACACCTGGTAGGCTCAAACTAGTGGAGATTTCTCTCCACCTTTGTGCCTTCTTGTGAAGGTCGCGATACGCCTGTAATCGTGTGTCCCACAGCTCGTCACAGAGGGACACAGCCATGATTATCTTTTCCTCCATCTTGCTGTTTATCAGGATTTCTCCGCCAATTTTTTTCTCACTCCACCACATCCCCTGCTATTGGACGCGCCGAGGTGTCGTCACAGCGCGTTGCGGTGAAATTAAAAAATGTTCAATTCGAGCGCAGGCTGGAAAGCCAAAAGAGTCACAATTCGCCACTAATCCAATGCGTCTGATCCTTAAGACGCCGTAAAAAACGCCCGTTTTTTTAATAAGACGCCGTAAAAAAATGACCGTTTTAAACAAAAAACGCCCGTTTTAAACAAGCAAGACGCGCGTTTTTTACGGCATTTTACCAGATGTTAATGAGCTCTGCCCTCTGATAAACACAGCCAATAAGTTTAATGTTTTTGAAGCCAATCAGCAGAGAGCACAGCGAGGCCAAAACAATGGATCCAAGAGACTTGCCTGCTCTTCTGTGTTATCGTAGCCTATACTGTGTTGCTAGAGGAAATGACTAAAATTCAGAGGATTAAAATATCTGCACGAATTAAGTATAATCACCGTGGCTGAATACGCTGTGCTGAAAACATGTGGGTAGTATATAAAATAAACAAACAAAACCTTGATCATCGTATTCTGTGAGTCAACCACAGCACTCGAGAGACGTCGGCTTGCTCCGTCTATCACCAACATACCCCCCCCCCCCCGTGCACTTTTATATCTAGCTCTGTGTCAAATACTGCCTACAATCATTTTCAAAATGTATTAAGTCCAAATATATTTGCTTTTTATTTATTTGCATTTATTTGCATTTTGTTGTTGTGTTATGTCATAACTACGAGAACAATCTCTTGCTAAAACATTTATTTTGAGATGCTAATCGTTACATGTCCACCAGTAATCAGTAGCACTGTCTCTAATGTAATAATTGCAGGTTTAGCCCATACAGTCTATGGTTTAGCGGCCACATCTGATCTGCCAACAGATCGTGCTCATAAGGTGATGTTACGTATTTTAACCACAGGGTGGCAGTAGTGGTTAAAACAACTGTTTTAGCTCAGCTCAGCAAATGTGGATTTTTCCAGCTGTGCCGACATGGTTTTCCTGTTTCTCAGTGCAGGATTATGGGGCAGGCTATCAACAGTTCAGTCAATTCTGGATTTTCCTGTTTGAATTTAAATTTAACAAACAAGTAAATGTTTTCCAGGGATTTTGCTGGGAGGAAGTTGCCAAATCTACCAATAATAACATTATCATCATGTTTGTGTATGTCTCAAGAAAAAAAAACATACAGTGATCTATTTCTATTTCATAAACCTTGTAAATACATCATTTCCCCCTTAACTATGTATTCTATGTATGAAATGTTTGCAGTACATATTTGAGATGTCAGAATTCTGAGGAAATGAGTGTTATTGATGAGTGGTGAAATGAGTGTTGTGATGGTACTTCAGTCTGTACTTGGGGGTGTAATCAATTTTCTTGATTTGATTGCTTCATACTAATGACTCTTTTATACTTCTACTGTACTGTTTTATTTGCAAATATATCTGATGCAAATAAGCAGTTTCTGTGTTTTATGTTTGTTTATTTATTTAGAACTGAATAAGAAAAGCCTAGAAAAAGCATGAAGTTAAGGTAAAGAATTTAATTAACAACTAAATAACAACCCAGCAAAAGGGTAAAATTAAACCAATGCTGGGTAAAAATTCCATAAATAACAATAAATAATATTAACCCAACAAATGGTCAAATTAAACCAATGCTGGGTAAGAAATGCCCAGCATTGGGTAAAAATTCCATAGATAACAATAAATAATATTAACCCAACAAAGGGTAAAAAGTGACTGGCTCAAAGTGACCCATTTTTGGGTAAAATAAGTTGACCCAGTATGTTGGGTCAAATTTGTGACAAAGGCATTGGGTCCTTTTGACCCAATGCCTAGTAGGTGATATAGTGACTACCCATTGTCACTGAAATCACCCAATTTGGGTGATTATTGACCCAGCAGTTTTTAGAGTGAATGATACACGGATTGTGTATGTCCACTCCCATAGGGAATTATGCCGATTTCAGCAGACTATGTAGGCTATAGCCTAGGTTTTTTTCGAGCCATATTGACATCAGTTTATAAATAAATGTCTGCACATTTCAGGGAAAAAAGTTTATATATGATATATCAGACAGAAGCAATCAAAGAAATCATTCATAATTTTTCAGTTAGGTGACCCATTTAGCAAGGTAGCCTATTGATCTTGAGGTTATGATCTAACAAATATATAATAATAATAATAATAATAATAATAATAATAAATATATATATAACGCTGTCTGCCTCATGATGAACATCTTCAGAGGCTTTCACAGAGTGCTCTCTGTGGAAGGAACACACAATCAGAGGATAGAGCAGCTCTGGGGTGACCTGTGAAGAGGACTCAGCAACGTGTACTACTATATTACATTTATTTGTATAGCACCTTTCACAGAAATTAAATTCAAAGTGCTTCACAAAATTTTAATTCAATACTAAGACCCCTTCAGCTTCCCACAGAGGGAGGGCATAATAGACATGGACAATGAGAGACTGTCTGGAACAAACAACAAATTCTTGTGTCTAAATTTCTGTTTTTCACTGGTGTCTTTTTTGTCCATCTTCTGTGTGCTGCATTAATGATTCTGGTGATGTCATTGCAACAACAAAATCCCTGCTGTACAGGAAAATCCAGAATTGACTGAACTGTTGATAGCCTGCCCCATAATCCTGCACTGAGAAACAGGAAAACCATGTCGGCACAGCTGGAAAAATCCACATTTGCTGAGCTGAGCTAAAGCAGTTGTTTTAACCACTACTGCCACCCTGTGGTTAAAATACGTAACATCACCTTATGAGCACGATCTGTTGGCAGATCAGATGTGGTCGCTAAACCATAGACTGTATGGGCTAAACCTGCAATTATTACATTAGAGACAGTGCTACTGATTACTGGTGGACATGGGAGAAAGTGTAACGATTAGCATCTCAAAATAAATGTTTTAGCAAGAGATTGTTCTCGTAGTTATGACATAACACAACAACAAAACGCAAATAAATGCAAATAAATAAAAAGCAAATATATTTGGACTTAATACATTTTGAAAATGATTGTAGGCAGTATTTGACACAGAGCTAGATATAAAAGTGCACGGGGGGGGGGGGGGGGGGGGTATGTTGGTGATAGACGGAGCAAGCAACACAGTATAGGCTACGATAACACAGAAGAGCAGGCAAGTCTCTTGGATCCATTGTTTTGGCCTCGCTGTGCTCTCTGCTGATTGGCTTCAGAAACATTAAACTTATTGGCTGTGTTTATCAGAGGGCAGAGCTCATTAACATCTGGTAAAACGCCGTAAAAAACGCGCGTCTTGCTTGTTTAAAACGGGCGTTTTTTTGTTTAAAACGGTCGTTTTTTTACGGCGTCTTATTAAAAAAACGGGCGTTTTTTTACGGCGTCTTAAGGATCAGACGCGTTGGATTAGTGGCGAATTGTGACTCTTTTGGCTTTCCATACTCGCGCGCCGCTCAGGTCTGCGGCAGGGCGGTGCGCTCTTGCGCCGCGGTAGCACATACACAATGAATTGGTTCGTCGGCGGAGGTCTGCGCTTTGCGCGTTCTGTGTGAAAAGGGCTTTACTCGCGTTACGAGCGAATCGCGTTCATCGCGTTTGGTGGGAACACACCATTATATTATGTGTTGTTCTATGTCTGTGTACATATAGCATAAGAAATTCTTCTTCTTCTTTGATGTTTAATGGCGGTTGGCAAACCAGCTTAAGGTGCATTACCGCCACCTACAGGACTGGAGTGTGGAACAGGCGATTAGAGCAGGAAAAACAAAAACAAAACTAAATTCTTCAAACTAATTCAGTGTCATTCAGAAATTTGATAATGGCATACATGATATGAAATATTTCATTAATGATGTCTCTTCTGACTGACATTCCAGACCCTATGCTTGTCAGTGCTGAGATGCTGTCAGATGCTATAACTGTGTTTGGTGTTTTGTTGTCCAAAATCCATTGCAGGGCTATTAATATTCCAATGAGTTCTGTGGTGTAGACTGATACATGATCTGATAACCGTTTCTTTATATATGTTTATGGTCTGGAATAAATACTGCTGCACCTGTACTTCCTGTAGTGGGATCTTTGGAACCATCTGTGAAAATGAATACTGAGTTTGAATAATGCTGATCTAAATATTGTTGGACTATGCTCCACACTGGACGTTTTATTAATTTATTCTTTAATTCCTTTTGTATAGCCAAATCTACACTCGGTAAAGGGAATAACCAAGGAGGAATGGAAGAGACTGGGACAGAAGGACTGTACTATGACTCAATCCTGCAGTTCTAGCCTTTGCATCACCAACCCATCCAAAACTTACAAAGTTTGATTTACTGTGTTCCCAGCACTCTATCAGAACATTTTTGGTTGGGTGGGAATCAAGCTGTCCCTGAAGGTTAGCCCAGTATGTCAGCATTAACTTTATTCGTCTTATTCTTAGAGGCATTTCTCCCATTTCCACCTGCATAACTGAGACTGGCGATGTTTTAAAAGCTCCACTACATACTCTAAGGGCTTGAGCCTGTAAGATATCAAGCTTCCTTAAATTTCTGCTGCTGACATGTAAGCTATACAGCCATGATCCAGAACAGATCTCCTGAACGCCCAGTATATGTTTTGTAAGGCTGCCCTGCTTGCTCCCCATTCTTGTCCTGCCAGACAACGAAGCATATTAATCACCTTTTTACATTTATTTTGTACTTTTTCTAGATGAACACTCCATGTAAGTCTTTCATCAAACCACAATCCAAGAAATCGAACTACTTTTACTTGCTCTAAAGGTTGTCCATAGAGTTTTAAAGAGACAGGTACTCTTCGACGCTTTGAGAAGCAAACTACTTGTGTCTTTGACAATGAAAGTTTGAATCCCCACTCATTTGCCCATTTTTCCACTTTAACTATTGCATTTTGCATTTTAGAAGAGACATAAGACACATTACGTCCCCTTGCCCACAATGCCCCATCATCTGCGTACAGGGACTTTCCTACAGTACACTCAACTTGATCAAAGATGTCATTGATCATAATATTGAATAAGAGCGGGCTGCAGGCGCTGCCTTGAGGGGTTCTGTTTTCAACTGTGTATACACTAGAATACTCTGTACCTCCCCTTACCTGAATTGATCTACCAAACAAGAAATTCATAATCCAATTATAGCTTTTGCCACCAATTCCCAAAGATTTTAGTTTGATAAGAAGTCCTTCCTTCCAGAGCATATCGTATGCTTTTTCAACATCGAAAAAGACTGCTACCACTACCTCATTGTTTGTTTGTGCCTTCCTGATATCTGATTCTAGGCATAAATTTGAGTCCATTGTACCCCTACCTCTGCGAAACCCACTCTGAAATGGAGATTAAATAGAATTTTGGGTAAGACTTTCTATGAAGACCACATCTATAGTGCATTATGAGCGCATTCATAGTGAATTATAATGCTCATCATAATAAATCATAATGCATTATAACTACACTCATAATGCTTTATGGTGCACTATATCCACAGTTATGAATAACTATAAATCTAGCTTATAATGACTTATAAATCCAAGGGTCTTATGAGTGCTCTTGACTGGTTATAAACTACAGACTGACTGATGGGGCTTATAATACGTTTTGACTACTTGTACCCCTCTATACACACACCTCAACAATAGACTGTTGTAAGGGCTCATAGGATCCTATAATACTCCATGAACGATCATAAGTTATCAATGTATGCTTTAAGTAAAGTGTAGTTCATATGCATGCATCTGTAATGCAGCATACCTCATCGTAATGTTTCATTGTTGGTGTTAAGTAAAGTGTAACACATTTGCATGCATTTAAAAGAATCTATGCTGCATCATAAGTCATTATGTCAGATACTAAAATATAAAGACACTACTAAATACGTAGACATAATAGTTTTCAGCTGAAAACGTGGTTTTGGGGTTTAGTTACTGTTGGTATAAAACACTAAAAGGGAGAAAAAGACAAAACACATTTTTTCAAGCTTTATTTTAACAATGAAAACAGTTCTACGGTAGAACTGTTAACAGTGAAATTAACAGAACTGTTTTACCATCTTAAAAGTTGAGTGTGTAGGATTTAGTTGCATCTACTGGTCACTGCCTGGTGAGACTTGCTAAAACAGAAGAAACAGCATTGTGTGCTGCCATGACAAGACTTGCAGCCACTATAAAAGTCTCTATTTATTTTATTTATTAAGTCTCTCTATTTCTCAACTTTATTTTCAAAATAGAAACCTTAACAAGTGCAAACCTGCATTCATTTTAACTTAACATGTGGCAAACATTTTTAAACTTTCACCCAATGCTACTGAAAAGAATAAAAATAAATCTCTTTGTCATCATAAAAAAATAATACTGATCTTGTATCGGCATCAAGTGCAAACCTAACCTTAACACTTAAATGAACAATTAGTGACATGGTTAGACATGGGTGGCGATGGGAAGCAGGAACCGCCTCGGTTGAAGGCATCCATAGCCATCTTGTAGCGAGCAATGATGCCCCTGGTGTTTCTAGCTGTAAATGGCACATTAAAACCAGATTTTGTTTTAAAAGCTTGCTGTCAAGATGTGTGAACTTGTCAAAACTGTAATGAGCAATTACCTCGTCTTCTTCCAATCAGGTCATCAGTGTTCGAGGGTTTAACTTGATGGCGGGAAGAGGAGGAAGAGGCTGGAGATTTTGACTTCCTCACTCGGTGACTATCCATGGATGAATCTAGAATAGAAATCAAGGGAGGATCAAGGATCATGATAGTGTCAACTTTCAAAATATAAACAAATATATAGCACCCATGGAATAAGCTGCTAGAGATTGGTTTTGGCAATACAGGCTCACAGGTGATAAAACAAGTGTCATCATGATGACATACATCTGAATGTGTCAATTAAATGAAACAGGTGGGAGGTGAGAGAGTGATAAACATGGCCTCTCCCAACCAAACAAAATGTGTCAATAAAGCATATGCACTAAGGGAAATATGGCATTATTGCCTGCAGAACTGACAGTGAAGGCAAAGCCCTTCTGTAAAGCAAGTAAAAACTTATACAAAACTAAGAGTGTGACCTAATTATCAATTAATAATGCAATTATTGTTATTTGTATCATTTTTGTTGTCAAAAATACACCTACATGTGTGGGAAAAACAAACATGGGAACACACTTGACCAACATTTGTCATTTAAAGAGCTAAACACAGAAGCTGCAGCTGTTAAGGCAGTTCAATATTAGGACCCAAAAGCAGACACCACCAGAAGACTGAACAGTTTAGACAGTTTATTTTTTTGGGAAAAAAGGAAAGTTGGTTGAAGGCTTGGCTGGAGTGGACAGGTTGGGTTCGGCGGAGCAGGGCAGGTGGTGGAGTTGAAGGAGGAGAAACCAAATTGGCTGCTGAAGACAGAATTGAGGCAGGTCGAGTCTTGTATAGTGGTGGAGCTGGCAAGGAGGATCTGAGGCACAGAGAAAAAACAGGTAAACTGGTTGTCCAGGAAAAAACACCAAAAATACAAATGATCCAAATAGTCTTAGGAAAGGAAGCCTAGACGTCTGTACCGCAACAGAGACTGAACGATCTGGCGGAGTCTGGAGGTCTGAACCAGGGTTATATACACTGCAGGGCTTGATTGGAGATTAGGTGCAGGTGAGGAGAACCAGCAGCTGCAGGAGATCAGATGGGCAGGCAGGAGGAGGGAACCCAGAGTCCACGCCCAGCAACACAGACAGACTGAGACAAACATGACACAATAGGGAGGGGAAAACAGGAAAACACAAGGAAAGGGAGAAGCTACGCCCAAACTCTAACAGCAGCAGAGTAATTTAATTTTTATTAAAACATGTTCAATTATTATATAGCCCTGCAGCTGTGACAAGATACCTCTAAATAGTGCAAATTTCTGCTCTGCCTCCTCTGAATTTTTTTTCTTTAAAAACTTCAACTTTCTTATTTTAAAAAAATGAATTCAGTTATTTCCAGGATGTTTTAGATTTCTGCCATGGACTTGTTTCAGTATCACTATCAAGATATTTAGTCATAATTCTGGTATTGTGACAATACTACATCTACAGTGCATTACAAAGTTGTCCTTGAGTGAGGCACTGAACAGCAGCTAGCCTTGTGCTCTGATCTTGCCAATAGTACAGTAATGCAGGGAAACAGTGTATACAGTATAATGTGTCAATAAAGGGTGTGCAAAGAGACAAATTCAATGTTACTGTTTGTGAAGTTAACATTAAAATATTTCCAGACAATGAGAAGAAATGTGGGATTTGATTCAACTGTATGTAATAAATTGTGCCTTTGTTACCTTCAGATGAATCAGAAAGAACAGAACTGAATTCTTCCTCTTCATCGTCAATAACGTTGCTCTTTAATTGTTTGGCTTTCTTCAAAGGGGCTTTTCTATCATCCCCATGCTTGCGTTTGACACCTGCAAATAACAAAACAAATTTTGTGACTAGTGATCTAGTTGTGAGAAAGGAATGAAAATGAAAACACATGTTTCTGTGTGCCAGAGAAAACCTATTGGAGAGTGAAAAAAGAATACTTGTACTGTATGAATGTGAATGGATAATTACTCACTTGACTTGCCAGACATGACTCTAGAATTATCATCATCCTTCTTGGAGAGTAGCTGATGGATGAGCTCATCCTTTTTTCCCAAGTTGTCCTTGCAGGTAGGTTTTGTCATCTTTGAGGAGGGAGATGGTTTCATCACGAATACGCCCTTCTCTTTCTCTGCCTCAAGAAGTAATTTAAGTCTTTCAACCTCCTGAACTGCATTTGGTGAGGCTGTTGAAATAATTACAAATTAAGTAATCCTTAAATAAGAAATTCTCTTACATTAAGAATAATAACAGGAGGCATGTATAATTGCAACACAATTTAAGAATCCCAGATTATGTGTCTATGTGCTGACACAAAGGTCTCAAAGATTCTAAGATGTAACTAATCTGCACTTGGTCAATGTGTCACTGCACACTCACTCTAATTGCTGTACATGAAGAGTCTGTGTATCACCTGCCTGCCCTGCCAGTTTTGCTTTTGTGTCAAGCAACAAAGAATGTTTCTTATATTATCTTAATTTGTCTTATATCAAGTGTCAGATGATAGGACTATTGTGTATGTGCACATTGCGATGTTGATGTTGAAACAATATATTGTACAGCCACTACATCAGCCATAGACATGGACCATACTGAGAACCTTGTGCCACACATTATTAAAAACAATGCTGTTGTTAATATTTGGTAGTCAATGACCTAGATGTCGACAATTATGTTACAATTCTACCAGGAAAAAATTAATATTACCAGACCTTTTATGCTGTTCTGGGGGGATGAATCATCTGTGGGATTGGCATTCACCTTGCGACGACTCATGGTTGAAGCTGGCTAGATGAATAAAAAGTAAGGCACATGTTATGAGTTTCAGGAAAATGCTATTATTGTTACAATAATCTAGGTATAATGATATCAATTACAGATGCATTACATGTGAATCACTGCTGTCTTCAGAAAGAATTATTGCGTAATTTGTATATACATGCAGCAGTCAAATGCACAAAAAAGTGAGGGATGCACTTTTATGAAAATTCTTCTTACCAATAACAGATTGTTTTAAAAAATCTTAAGATGCCAATAAAATTAGTTGGCTATTTATAACAGTTTGTCAATTTGCTAGCTTTACACTAACCTACCATAATTACTACTGCATGTATATAGCTTCAATTGTTTACATCTCCGCAATAATCATCAATTTTTAACTTTTCAACTTTGAAAAAAATAACAATAGCTATAAAATGAAAAATCCTGCAACAAGCCCATCACAGGAGAAAATGTGTGTAACGTTAGTGTAAGTTAGCAGGTTTCCTTGCTAGCAAGCAAACTCAAAGTTAGCTTAGTCTGATATTGTGTCTGCATTCTGTCTTTGCGGGTGGTTTTATTTTTCGTGAATCTTGAGTCGCATAATTAATTTGTCTTGTTCCTTTTTTTTCCATCTCTTACCAATACAACCATTCAAGGCCCCTTTCTGAAGTTGAACGCATGCAGTAAAGTAGAAACGTGATGTGGGAGGAGGCCCGACTTCACCAAATAACTCATAGAGAAAAAAAACGGAAGTTAATTGTCTTGGCTCCTTCCTAAAAGCAAACTGATTTTTGGATTATTGTAGAAAGTAAAGTTTGTGGCAAACAAAAAAGGATGACACATGTTTTTCAGCAAGATAGTCCTCACCTTTTTGAAGCAGGATGCGATCTGTTCTGGATTGTGCGCATGCGCGAGGAGAACCTCCCGCTTATTCTTCTTCTTCTGCGCAGTTTAATGGCGGTTAGCAACAAAGCACAGACAGACACAAGACACGGAAACACGGAGGCAAAACAGAACGCAGCCAGCTTCCGTTTTTTTGTGCGACACTTCCGGTCCAGCACTCTTACCACTGTGTAAATGGGAATCGCCTTGTTGTTTACCTTACTGAATTTAGCTATATATATGTATATATCACATTTTTCACGTCACTATAATCACCGTTTAGACTAATCTGATGTTTGTAAAGTCTATAAACACAATGACTGAACAAACATTAGTATTTTCTCTGTGTGTAATTAATAACATGGTTATCGTAGATTAGCTGGGCTAACCGTTAGCTGTTAGCCGTGTCTGTAATAACTCACTAAACTCACAAAGTGGCCCGTGAAAAAAATATTTTCTCCAGCGGATGTCTTAGTTACAACATGATTGAGCTAACTGGAGTAGTTTCATGTTGTATCCGACAACGGGAGGCTTTTAACGGATGACAATCCTGATGATGACTTTGCTGCTAGTGTTAACGTTAGCTGTCCCTGTCAGCTGCAGCCACTGATGCTTTCTAGACATCGTGATTTCCCAAAACTGAATAAATACCACACACAGCAACACAAAACTGCTTTGCTAGCTTAATCATGTTGTAACGGCCGGATGGTTGATGCGTACATGCTGATTCAGGTGCTATCAGAGCCGATCCGCGCATCACTATGGCTTAATGATCAACTCAGTCAATTAAAACAACCCGTCCTGTGTTAGGAGTGTATGTCGCTGACAGAAAGACAGAAAGAAAGAAAGAAAGAAAGAAAAGGAAAAAAAAAGATAGAAAAGTAGCGTACACCTCACATATTTATTTCTCACAGTTGCGCACACGTTTGGCTGGTATGCAGAAGCACCGTCTGTGTGTCGAGGGTGCGAGCCGCAGCTTCAGCTGCTCAGGTAGAGAGGCTTAGCCCGGTGTGTTTTTTCACTGATTCGGTTCTGCAGGTTCTCTGCTGGTACACTGGAGACGGGGATCAAGCAGTTTGTCTCACTCGGGATAGATTGTGCTTTTTTGGTTCTTAGTTTATGATTGACGTGCGATTTATTCGCGTTTAGAGGGAATAAATTTCCGTTATAATGGAAACGTGGGCACAGTTATCTATACAAAATACACAGACTAACTAACTAACTAACTGATTGTCTAACATAAACAACTGAAAATTGAAAAAAATTAGCTTGCACCGTTAGCTCCGGTAAGGGAAAGCATGAGGGAAAGCGGCTGACCGGAAGTCACGCACAAAAAACGGAAGTTGATCACTATTTACTTCCGTGTTTGAAAATAAGGTGGATATAGAGTCTATGCAACAAACGGAAAAGGAGCATACCGCCACCCTCTTGACAAAATGGGTAAATTAAGGCGAGGATTAACCGAATTGTTGCGTGCAAGAAATACTCTTGTCAATAGAAGAAAGATTGTGTCGTGGATGCAGAACAAGGGAATTTTGAAGCGCCAAATGAAGTGTAAATCATGCGATACTCCGATGACTGCTGTGCAGGTTTAGAGACACGACGGCTTCCACTGGTAAGAAAAGCTAGCTAGCCAATTTGCTATGATGTGCCATTGTTTCTCCCTGTATAACGTTACTACTGTAGCAAACGTGTACTTATTTCGGGGCTTCCGGTTATGGCGTCGAGGTGAACGGACGTGTTTAACAGACGCTCCCTGCATGGTCTGCCAA
Source organism: Epinephelus fuscoguttatus (assembly GCF_011397635.1). NCBI lineage: Eukaryota > Metazoa > Chordata > Actinopteri > Perciformes > Serranidae > Epinephelus > Epinephelus fuscoguttatus. The sequence continues at coordinate 41,597,451 of NC_064765.1, read as the reverse complement.
ATCCCCCAAATTAGAGCCGTTTCAACCTTTTTAATTCGTAAAATATACGATGAAAAGGGGGAGGACGTGAAAAAATACCGGCAAACTGACCCAGACACAAAAAAACAGCGAGAAAACCTTAACGGGATTAGTCAACGAAGACGCGCATGGCGAACACATGGCTATGGATAGCCTGCAAGCTAGCATCGGGGCCATCCACAAAGAGATATTGGCCATTCGCTCAGATGTCAAGGACGAACTAAGCTTCCTCCGTGACAACCTTTCTGGCGACATGAAGAGGGATTTGGCTAGCTTCAGGGAGGACGTTAATGGAAAGCTGAACGAAATTATGGCCAACATGATAGAAACCAGAGACCGAGCCGAGGAGGCAGTACAGCAGGTGGCAGATATGGAGGAGTGGACTGCGGCAGCGAAAGAGGTGCTGTCTCAAACTTTAAACAATCAAGATAAAATTCAAGCCAAGCTGACTGACTTAGAAGCTCGCTCAAGGAGAAATAATGTCCGTGTGTACGGGATTCCTGAGGACACAGAGGGAAGCAGCCTGCAGGAATTTATTGAGCGTTTTATTAAGGCTGAGCTGTCGCTGCATGACGTTGATCTTGGCATTCAACGCTGCCACCGGGCTCCGGGTCCCAAACCGCCGCAGAATGTCAGCCCCCGCTCCATGGTGATTTATTTTTTGGAGTACAGAACCAAGGAGTTGGTACTTCGCTCCGCGTGGAAAAAAGGAGAGATTCGCCTTGGACAACAGAGGATATACTTCGATCAAGATTACCCAGCGGAGACCCAAAAGAAGAGAAAGGCTTACGACCCCATCAGAAAGCTCCTAAAAGAAAAAGGTCTCCGCTTTCAAACCCCGCCACCAGCTAAGCTTCGGGTGTTCTTCGAGGGCGGCCCCGTCCTATACGACAGCGCATCAGATGCCATGGATGATCTGAAGAAGAGGGGGCTCACACCGGGCGGTGGCAGCACTGAGGGAGCCTCCGCGGCGGTGTCACCGATGGAGAGGTTGAATAAGTTATCCTGGGAGACGGTGGAGGCCAAGCAACGGAACTCGGACACGCACGGAGAGAGGGCTCGGAAAAAACTCATCGGATTTCGCCGTGATGCTGAGGACACAGCCTCCACATAAGGATGAACACCACCCAAATTACAATTTGACATCTCTGTGGTAGGACTTCTAACACAGTGAGTTAAATCAGCATAAGAGCTAGGATCTGACCCTATTTAAAATGGGACTCTGTGTCAGGCTTTTATATTTTAAGCCCGTTTTCTGTAGCCTTTACTAATGCTATAGTTTGCTGTAAATAGATCAAAGCATCAGACCGCTGATCTGGGAGCCTGCTTCACTCCGTGTGTGCACTGGACTTGTACTCATTACTGAGCTATGTCAGTTTGCACTGGAGAGACCCTTCATTTACTGGAGGCTTTTCTTTCCAATCAAGACTCCTTCTGTATGGGACATTTTGTTTTGGAAGCTGTTTTTTCTTTCATTTCCCTTATCAGGGTGTTTTCAAGTTACAAGTTCTTTGTTATTGTTTTTATTCAAGTTCAAAGGTTAAGGTCAACAGGGGAGGGCATGGTGGTGGGAATAAGCGTATTAAACAATTTATGTCTCGGCAAGAATATAGAATCATAACCCTTAATGTTAATGGGTTACAAAATCCAACTAAAAGAGGAAAACTCATAGCTAAGATGAAGAGGGAACAACACCATATAATCTTTTGGCAAGAAACTCATCTAGTAAAAACACACCATGAGAAACTTAAGAAAATGGGTTTTAAAAATACATTCTATTCTTCTTATACAAATGGACATGCAAGAGGGTTGCAATACTTATTGCAAATAAAGTAGATTTCCAGCTTTCCAAACAGATCACGGACAAGGAAGGGTGTTTCGTCTTGGTGAGAGGAATGTTAGACTCAAAGGAAGTAACATTAGTTAACGTCTACAGACCGCCAGGACAAGACAGGACACTAATTAACAGAATATTTGACCTTATAGCTGCAGAAGTTTCTGGTGTCTTGATCTGTGGTGGGGATTGGAATGTGCAGTTGCATCCCACCATGGACTCCTCAAACCCAACAAAAAAAATTAACTCTGAGTCACTGTATATTAAGAAAATGATTAAAAAGCTTGGCCTAGTTGATGTATGGAGGGACTTTCACCCATCTGCTAAACAGTACACTTTTTTTCCCACCCCCACGCAGTTTACTCACGAATTGATTATTTTTTTATTTTTAGAACAGACAGACACAGAGTATTAGATTGTAACATTGGTGTTTGGGACGTATCTGACCACTCCGGAGTATATTTGAAAGTACATTTAGATGTTCAGCTCAAAAACTCCATTTGGAGACTTAATACTTCTCTGCTAAATGATAACCAATTTGTGGATTTTATTAAAAAAGAAACTAGGGATTATGAAGAATTTAATAATGACACAGAAGTGACACCGAGTACCTTATGGGATGCTGCAAAGGCAGTATTGTGAGGAAAAATTATAATGTGGGCCTCGCAAAAGAAAAAAGAAGAACTTAAGCAACTCAGTGACCTGATAAATGAACTAGACACAATGGAACAGAAGTATATAGTGACTAATGATCCTGCAATATTGGAACAAATATCGGTTGTGAAATCAGAACTAAATAAGAAACTAAACGACGAGGTGGAACTCAAACTTAAGTATATCAAACAAACTTATTTTTAAAATGGACCTCGAGCGAAAAAAATATTGGCCTGGAGATTGAGAAAACAACAGTCTGAAAGATCCATTTACAAAATAAAAGACCCCGTCACCAACCGGATGTGTCATAGAACAGAAGATATACATAAGTCATTTGAAATATACTACAGGAACCTATACAGTCAACCCAAATTAGCAGAGCCCCCTACAGTAAAGCACTTCCTAGACTCCCTAGACTTACCATCTATTGGCATAGAACAAAACAAACGAATAACCACAGACATAACAAAAGCAGAGATTGATAAGGCCATTTCAAAACTGAAAACGAGTAAAGCACCTGGGGGAGATGGACTTCTGGCAGAGTGGTATAAGGCTTTTAGGGACTCCCTAACACCATTGTTACTAAAATGTTTTAATTATGTGCTTAAAGGGGGCGAGATCCCACCATCCTGGAAACAAGCCATAGTATCTGTATTACCGAAACCGGGAAAGGACAAGACAGAGTGCAGCTCATATAGACCTATTTCTGTTTTAAATACTGATTATAAAATATTCACCTCAATTATTGTTAATAGATTAGAAAATATCATCCCAGACCTGATCGACACGGACCAGATGGGTTTTGTTAAAAACAGACGCTCCCAAGACAACGTGAGGTGAGCAATACAGCTCATGGACATTATGAGCAGAAGTAATACAAAGTCTTTAGCAATTAGTTTTGACGCAGAAAAAGCTTTTGACTCCGTGCGGTGGGAGTTCCTGTACTTGACTCTACAACGTTTTGGCTTTAATGATACAGTTATAAGATGTCTTAAATCCATATATGATTCACCAACGGCCCGTATCAAAATAAACAGCAGTCTTTCAAGCACAATCCCTCTGGAGCGGGGATGCAGGCAGGGCTGCCCATTAAGTCCCATTTTATTTGCGTTATTTATAGAGCCACTTGCTCAAAAAATCAGGGAAGAACCGAAAATTATAGGAGTTTCACTTAAGGGAAGAGAATATAAAACATGTCTATACGCGGACGACATCTTGGTGACTTTGTCCGACCCCGATACCAGTCTGCCTGAACTCATGTCCTGCCTCGGTCAATTTGGTCTCTATTTGGGATATAAACTGAACATAGAGAAAACTCAGACCCTCTCTTTTAATTACTTACCTCAAGAAGACATACGCAAAATGTTTAAATTTAAATGGAAAACTAAAATTATGAAATACTTTGGTATAAATATTCCCAAGACCTTAAAGGACATATATGACGCAAATTATGGTATTTTTACAAACAAAATTAAAAATGACTTGAATAGATGGGCTCCGCTGACACTTGATTTGCATAACCGAATAGAAACTATAAAAATTACTGTTCTACCTCAACTGTTATTCCTTTTTCAGTCCATTTCAGTGGAAATACCATCTAAACAGTTTAACGAGTGGAATCGGACGATCTCCAGGTTTATATGGCAGAATAAGAAACCAAGGGTACGATATAAAACTTTACACTTACCAAAAGACGAAGGAGGGATGTCACTCCCATGTTTGGAGAGCTACTACAAAGCAGCACAACTGCAGTATGTTGTCTACTGGTGTGAAGAGGGATATGATGCCAAATGGAAAGAAATAGAACTGAGTCAACTTGATATCCCTCTTCAACCTCTGCTAGGTGATAAAAGCCTCATGACTATACATTCAAGTAATTTAAGTGACCTCACAAAAGTCCCCCTTAACATCTGGTTCAAAGAGGTCTGCAATTCACACTCAGAGAGGAATGCACCGTTATTAAGGTGGGTTGAATATGATAAAGATTTCAGACCAGCACAGCTTGATTTGAGATTTAGGGAAATGACCCGAAAAGACATTACTTCATACTGTGTAATTTCATCCGATACTGGCTTGGACAGTTTCCAACAACTGCAGGAAAAATATGATTTAAACAAGCATGATTTTTATAGATACTTACAGCTTAGGCATTATTTTGACAGAAACATTAAAACACTAGGGGAATGTGATAGGGACCTCATTAACATTATCATTGATGCCTATAAAGGTAAAATCTATAAGAGAGTGGTTTCTAGAATATACTTATGCCTACAATCTTTCAAAAAAATGTCAACATCCTATGTTAAATGTACTTGGGAGAAGGAAGCAAATATAACACTGACTGAAGACGAGTGGCGAAACATATGTCAAATTAATTCCTCCACCACCAGTTCAGGGCAGTGGAGGGAGTTCGCGTGGAAGAATGTTATCAGGTTTTTTATAACCCTGAGAAGAAAATATCTACAGAGTGGTGGAACTGAGTCTGGGCAATGTTGGAGGCAATGTAGTAATGTGATGGCTGACCACTATCATATCTTTTGGTGTTGCCCAGTAATCCAACCTTACTGGCTGGATGTAGTTAAAGAAATAAAATCAATTCTTGGTTTTGAAATTGAGTATAACTTTCAAACTATATATTTGTGTAATCTGCCAACTGATTTCAGTTCCCAGGATGAGTACTTACTGAAAATACTGCTGACAGGCAGCAAAAAATCAGTACCAAGGAAATGGCTTAACAGGGAACCACCGAGGGTGAGAGAATGGACAGCCATTGTAAAGGAAATATACGAAATGGAAATGCTGACCTTCTCCCTAAGATTTAATGGTAATAAGGCTCAGAAGTATTGGTCGAAATGGCTATTATATGTAAGTGAGAAAATGGTGAAGAACGATGCCTCTTTTCTTTTCCCTTACTTGCTCACAACTGAGACGGATGTTTAATGTCAATTAATGTTGTAAGTCTGACTGGGTTACTCTGGAAACTCTTTCTGATATCAATGCTGATGAACCCTTTTATCATTTCCCGCCGCTGACTTGCTTATGCCCTATGGACATGTCTGCCTCCCCACTCCTTATCTAGACTGATTGGACTAACATTGGAAAGACTCCCTCCCTCTTCATCCCCCCACCCATGGACTACTGTAACCCCGTGCCACATAGAAAATTATAATTGTTTGCCTCTTTTCTTTCTGATACACTACATTATCTCCCTTGGTGACCTGATTGTTCTGTATTGTTTGGTTTATACATTATGTTCTCCTGTACAAAACCTCAATACTTTGCACTTAAAAATAAAGTTTAAAAAAACAAAACAAACGTATACTTATTTCAGTGTTGGGCAAGTTACTTAAAAAAGTAATTAGTTATAGTTACTAGTTACTTTCCCCGGAAACACGCCCACAAAGCGTCGCCACTGTAAACAGGAAAAAATACACTGCAGCTTGCCAAAGATGAATGAATTTGCCAAGTAACGGACAAACGCACCATATTGTAACGGTAACATTTAAAAAGTAAGGTGTTACAGTAACGCGTTACGTGTTATTGCCCAACACTGTTAATAACCTAATAACTTTCAAGACTAGGGGAAATGTTTTGCTTGTGTTAGTAAAAAATATGTTGTCTTGTTTTAGATATATCCATGGAGCAGCAAATAAGTTCATGTTTTTTTTGTTTTTTGTTAAAGTTTTGATATAAAATATCCTACATCTTTAGGCTGTCTGTGTTTGTGTTTGTAGCTAATGGATACATGAACAAGTAACTTGTGTTTACAGGATTTGCAGGCAACACAGAGGAAGAAGTGTTTCAGTTCGCCAAGGATCCATGTTCTACAAGTCCCGCAGATCCCTTCAGAACCACCTAGAATTCATTTACAGGTGGGTTTGCTTTGTCTGTTGCTGATGGGACTAACTTGAAATGGGAAAAAAAATTGGTATGAAGCTGTGGAAAAGTAGGACCAATGAGTAAATAAAGCTGTCTTGTCTGCACAGTGTTAAAGAATAAAAAAATATATCACCTGTAAAAAGGACATGCAGGTGTTTTATTCTGAAAGTGACAGCACATAAAAGTGGTAACTTGAAGACCCAGTAAACTAATATCCAACCATTATACCTCCACTAATTACTATGCTTCAGTATGCAGTTTGATATGGACTGAATCAATGGGGAAATAAAGCAGTATGTCAGCTCTGTAAGAGGGAGGAGACAGAAAGAAACTCTGGGTTTGCTGAGGAAAACCTGCCAGTGAACAAGTTAAGTTCAGACAGTGAGTTACCACGGAAACCGGCCCAGAGTTTACGTTAATGCCCTGACAATGCATTTATGTTATTACTGTGTAGCACTTTGGTCAACCTTGTTGTTTCAAAATGTGCTCTATAAATAAATTTGATGGTATATAATTGAAAACATGGAGTTTCTCCCCTCTCATTTCCACTTTGTGGAATAGAGCTCTGGCTCAGATTTTATCCGGTGGGCTAGTGATCTGTTCTTGTTTTCATGTAGATTTTCGCAAGGACTGCGCATGAGGCAAGTTGACCTTATTGAAGACGGTGTTCCAGCGAGTAGCAGAACCTTAACAAAGATGGCTTCGTCTTTGAGAAAAGTATGATATCACACCACATTTTTCCTTTAGTAAAATGAGAAATGCCTTTTGTAAACTGGCTTATAAGCCCCATCAAGATAATTAAAGATTCTTCATTGCTCAAATGAACCTGGTTGGCTATACATTATTCTATACATGTCAGAAACCTATCATGACTTTAAAGTTATGATGTTGTAACCCTGTTAAATTTATTGCACTGTGATTTCCAGAACCCTTTGAATGTTTTTGAATGCATCGTAGTTGTTTCTCGCAGGTAGTGAAATTTCTGAGCTTACCTGAACGCATCACCTGCAGCTCTCCGTGTGTGCGAAAGGAGGGACAGAAAAAAAGGAGGAAAAAGAAAAACCTTGTGCAGCCGCAGAGCAAAGAGTCCTCTTCGGTGACTAAATGTGATGATATTTTGTGTTGAAGTGTGATAGAACTGTCGTTAGAAACGGAGTGTGAAGCGAAACTCACCTGGTAGCACCTGGTAGAAGTGAGACTGATCACGGGAGCAATTCGGACGAGTGTTTCCCGATCTTTCTGGACTATTCTGGTGAGTTAGCGGTCTGTTAGCTCTGTTAGCAGTGTCATCCTGCTTTGGTATATAGGAAAAAAAAACAGTCAGAATAGCTAACAAATGTTTAATGATACTGAGATATGTTTTTTCGTGATGATGTGATGATATGCTATTAATGCGCATTACCGTGATGAACGGGTAGCGAGTTAACGAGCAGTTAACGAGCGTTAGCTCAGTTGCGGCTCCACAGCCGTTGCTGTAGCTTATGATGCTAAAATGATGTGTTGCTGCATATGTTCGTGGTTCCTGTTATTTATTTCGTTCAGTGGAGCTATATTGTTTAATGGACACAGGGGGGAAAAAAAAACTAACAGAGAGTCATTAAGTTGATAAATAATTCCGCTGCATATTATGCAGGCTGGTCTTTAGTGAGCGACGAGCTCTTCGGTTCAATTGTGATTCCACACTACCGCCGCTGCCGTGGGGAGGCTCTTGGTTCAACTGCAACCCGCATCACCGCCATGCTGCATGGAGGCTCTTGGTTCAACGGGATCACAGTGTGGATACCAGTGTGGTAGGACAGGCTCAGTCCTGAGGAGTGACACCTTTTATTTGCACTTTATTTTCTGAGATCTCAGTATTTTTTTTTAATTCATTTTCTCTATTTAGGGTTCTAACCCCGAAGGGGTAGAACCCTTCTAAAATTGTACCGGTTTATTATTATTATTATTATTATTATTTGTTGTCTGCCGCTTGAGCTCAAATTCCCGTGAGCTGGAATGAGCCAGAAACCTGAAACTTGGCCCAATGATTGGAAATGATGTGCATCAACTTTTATTAAAATATGAGCCCAGTCGGCCACATGGTGGCGCTGTAATTAAGGCTTAAAAATGGCTTTTTTGGGAGGCCACGCCCCTCACACCATAAGTCTGATTGACTTGAAATTTGACACACAGGTCCAGCTCAATGTGCTCTACAAAAAAGCCTCAAGGACCATTAAGCTCCGCCTGACTAGATTTTTTGCTAATTTGCATAATTTGAAAAACAGTAAAATGACATAAACTTTTACAATTTTGACTCCATCAACACCAAAGTTGGTACACGGCTTTGGGGGATGACAAGACACATTTCTATTACAAATGAGCCAGATTGGTCAAAAAACGTGGCTGCCACGGACCAATGAATCTTTGCTGTGGGCGGAGCTTAGAATTGATTGGCCATAACTCCCACACCCTTTGACCTATCATCACCAAACTTGGTGGGTAGGTCCACAATGAGACTTGGAAGCTGTCTACCAAAGCATTTTGAGCTCAGCCTATAGGGGGCGCTATAAATGCCACGCATCTGTATCTCAAAGACCATTGGATGGAATTTCACCAAATTTGGTATGCATGCTCTAGGGGTGGCTCTTAACTACTATCTTGAGTGCCATGTTGATAGGTGAAAGTGGGCGTGGTCTATTCGTCATTAACCGTCATAATTTGCGTTTTATTAATTTATGACCAGCTGGAAGGACCTAGGGACATGAAACGTGGTACATGGACTATAAAGGACATCCAAATACTGCTCAAAAAATGTGGTCCCAATCGGCCTTATGGGGGCGCTCTAACATAGAGTGTAAAGCTTGAAAGGCACTGCCCGCCGCACCACAAGTGCTATTGACTTGAAATTTTACATACACATCCTCCTGATAGTCCTCTACAAAAAAGCCTCTTGCACCATGAATGCCGCCCTTACAGAATTTTTGCTAATTTTAATAATGTTAAAAACAGTAAAATGAATAAGCTTTTGAAATAATTGTGCTATCAACACCAAACTTGGTATGAGGCATCGGGGGACCGAGACACTCATTTCTATTATAAATGAGCCAGATTGGTCAAAAAACATGGCCGCCACGGACCAATGAATCTTGGCTGTGGGCGGAGCTTAGAATTGATTGGCCATAACTCCCACACCCTTTGACCTATCATCACCAAACTTGGTGGGTGGGTCCACAATGAGACTTGGAAGCTGCCTCCCAAAGCATTTTGGGCTCAGCCTATAGGGGGCGCTATAAATGCCACACATCTGTATCTCAAAGACCATTGGATGGAAGTACACCAAATTTGGTATGCATGCTCTAGGAGTGGCTATTAACTAATATCTTGAGTGCCATGTTGATAGGTGAAAGTGGTCGTGGCCTATTCGACATTAACCGTAATAATTTGCGTTTTATTAATTTATGACCAGCTGGAAGGACCTAGGGACATGAAACGTGGTACATGGACAATAAATGACATCCAACTACTGCTCAAAAAATTTGGTCCCAATCGGCCTTATGGGGGCGCTATAATTATCTCCAGATTTCTCCCAAAGTTATCATGATCATGGAACTGTGATTGCTTAAACATTAAAATACCTATTGAAACTTTGAAATACGCATCAACAGGTAAAATTTCAATTTATGTTTTGATTTTCAAATGGAGTCTCTATGTGAAAGTATACCACAAATGTTATTAGCATGTAGGCTAGCTGAAAACCCGATTTCAAGAAATGTGTGACTTGGAAAGAGTATGTATTGCTTGGAGCTTTCAGGGACAAAGTGGGGAACGTCTTGCACTACGGCAGATGAGGGTCACGGTGGGTGTTGAGGGTCACGGTGGCTGGTTTGGGGCGGAACAGGTTAGAACCCGCAGATTGCCGCTCGCGGCTATATTTTTTTTACATTTTTGCTAAAAAAAAACTGATTGATAAAGGGAAAAAAACCCTGTTTTCTCATTGGAGGACCCTGGAAGACAATAAATAAACTGAGTAAACAACGGAAAACCGGGAATAAAAAGGACAATTTAACACATTAAAAGGGAAAGAAACATTTTTTTACTTTTTTATTTTTTTTTTGTCTTTATTTTCTTAATACATCGGTACCAGTCAGGTAATTTTCAGTTCATACTGTGAATTTAATTTCATTTAATGTGGAAAAACAAAACGCTCAATGTGTGGAAACTGAACGTTCTAAGTTGAAGAAAAGGAAATTGAATACCTGAACATAAACGTTTAAACTACATTCTGTGTTACGTGTTGTGTGGGTTGGAAATCAGTTGCTTTAATGCTCAGTGCTACCGCCAATCTCCTTACCGGAACCTAGTGAATAGACAGGACCTGATAGAACCCGAGTAGACTGAGGAAAAGGTTACAATGTCATTATGCTTTGTGTTTTTCTATATGCAAGTCTGCAGACGCGCTATTCACAAATTACGCGCTCAAGGCAAAATGAAAGTTGGTGGCCGTCATTGCTTTGTTATGCTGGACGAAAGCAAGTTCTTACACAAAAGAAAGGTAAGATACATTTGCTCTTTATGTGGAATTTTCTTTGATAGAATCAGTTTTTAAATGACAAGTAAATCATCCCATTTGAAATTGATTGTATTTGTTTGGACTTGTGCTGTTCTTTGTTGGTAATTGCTGTTAAACTGAAATAAGAAAACAAATAATAGACACTATGATTTATTCCTTAACTAGCAGAATTAATAATCCATCTGTGTACAATGAAGTTACACTTTTTGAACACCCATGTAAATTGAATTACAAAGTGCATGTATTAATTCAATGTGTATCCCAATCAATGTTTGACAGTACAACCGTGGGAGGATGGGACCAGCATGGAGACGGAATAAAAAATGGGTTTTTGGTATATTGGAAGTATCACATACCACCAGGAGACCCATTCTCAAGATCGTCAGGAGGCGTTCCACGGACCAGCTTCTGCCTATCATAAAGCGCCATGTTAAGAGAGGATCAAGCATTGAGACTGACGACTGGAGAGCTTACAAGAGAGCTCTGTCAGAGGAGGGATATGATCATCATACTGTCTGCCACAAGAGACACTTTGTAGATCCTGGTTCCAGATGTCACACACAGAATTTGGAGAGAGCCTGGCAAACCTTTAAATGTGATGTTTGGCGTCACAGAGGAAATCGGACTACAGGGCTTTTGAAAGAACATTTAAGAGTTATTGAGTGGGAGTACTGGCTTGGGCGATGTCACAGATATGGTATTCTTGGCCGGCTCATTCATGATATAAGGAAATTCAACAAACATGAATGTAAATAGAGAGACTTTTATAGTGGCTGCAAGTCTTGTCATGGCAGCACACAATGCTGTTTCTTCTGTTTTAGCAAGTCTCACCAGGCAGTGACCAGTAGATGCAACTAAATCCTACACACTCAACTTTTAAGATGGTAAAACAGTTCTGTTAATTTCACTGTTAACAGTTCTACCGTAGAACTGTTTTCATTGTTAAAATAAAGCTTGAAAAAATGTGTTTTGTCTTTTTCTCCCTTTTAGTGTTTTATACCAACAGTAACTAAACCCCAAAACCACGTTTTCAGCTGAAAACTATTATGTCTATGTATTTAGCAGTGTCTTTATATTTTAGTATCTGACATAATGACTTATGATGCAGCATAGATTCTTTTAAATGCATGCAAATGTGTTACACTTTACTTAACACCAACAATGAAACATTACGATGAGGTATGCTGCATTACAGATGCATGCATATGAACTACACTTTACTTAAAGCATACATTGATAACTTATGATCGTTCATGGAGTATTATAGCATCCTATGAGCCCTTACAACAGTCTATTGTTGAGGTGTGTGTATAGAGGGGTACAAGTAGTCAAAACGTATTATAAGCCCCATCAGTCAGTCTGTAGTTTATAACCAGTCAAGAGCACTCATAAGACCCTTGGATTTATAAGTCATTATAAGCTAGATTTATAGTTATTCATAACTGTTGATATAGTGCATCATAAAGCATTATGAGTGTAGTTATAATGTATTATGGCTTATTATGATGAGCATTATAATTCACTATGAATGCGCTCATAATGCACTATAGATGTGGTCTTCATAGAAAGTGTTACCGAATTTTGTTCTAAATAATATGTCAGTCTCTCTATCATCATTCTTTCCATTATTTTACATAAGTGTGAAGTTAATGCAATGGGTCTGTACCTTGATGGGTCTGATGGGTCCTTACCTGGCTAAAATTGGCACTATTATTGCCTGTTTCCAATCTAAAGGAAGTTGGCCATTTTCCCAAACTTTGTTAAATAATTTCAAGACTATATTTAGTGTGCTGTCATCCATGTGCAGTAACATTGAATAACAGACTCCATCTTTCCCAGGTGTGGTTTTCCGTGCACTACTTATTGCTTTCCTGAGTTCAAATAGGTTGAAAGGTAAATCTAACACTTCATCTGTTATCATCCTTTTCTGTAAGATTCCTGGGTTCTCTAATAAGATTTTATTCCTAACCTGTCTGGCCTCCAATGAAAGATTATCTGAGCTGTGGACTTTCCTCAATGTTTTCACATGAAGTTCAGCTTTTTCTGAATTGGACACAGCCACTGTTTCCCCATTGCTCAATACTGGAAGTTCACTGTATCCTCCTACACCCCCCATTTTCCTAATCATGCCCCAAACCTCTGTCAATTGCACTTGGTTCCCAATGGTGCTGCAGTACTGCCTCCAAAATGTGCGTTTTTGTGTTTTTATTACCTTCCTTACCATCGCCTGGGCCCTTTTATATTGTATCAAACTTTCTGGTGTGTGAAGTTTTTTAAGCTTTCTAAATGCCTTCTTTCTGGCTTTTATGACTTTGCTGCAGTCGTCACTCCACCAAGGTACACTCTTATTTCTTGTAGATCCTGTGCTTTTGGGAATTGTCTCCTCTGCAGCCTGAATTATTTCATTTATTATCTTGCTATTCAATATGTTAACATCTGTTTCATTCTCTTCACAAAGTTTCCTTAATCTTTCAGAACTGATTCTTTTGAATGCATCCCAATCAGCATTTCCTAATTTCCATTTTGGGATCTTCTATCTTCTACTATATTTAATCATTGAGCCAACTTTGGTCATTACAGGATAATGGTCACTTCCTATTGTAGTTTGTTTGATAACCCTCCATGTACTTATTCCGGCAATTGCACTTGATACAAATGTCAAGTCAAGTGCTGTTTCAGTATTTTGTGTGCAATTATACCTGGTTCCTTCCCCATTATTAAGACACACTAGACCATGATCATTTATAAATTCTTCTATAACTAATCCATTACTATCATTTTTATTACTGCCCCATAATGGATTATGAGAATTAAAATCCCCACATAATATGACGTTATCCTGCATTGATCCACTTATATCTTTTAGTATATCTACGTTTAAATTACCACATGGGTTGTAATAATTTATAATATCTACAATACCTCTTTCAGTCCACACCTTTGTATTAATTGATTCATTACTTGTACCTATACTTATAACCTTATAATTCATTCCATTCCAAAAAAGTCACAACACCTCCACCTTTACCAGCAGTTCTGTCTCTTCTAACTGCAGTGTATCCTTTAATAATAAAATCTAGCTGCTTTAACCATGTCTCTTGCACACATATTACATTTGGTTTTTCTTCTGGACTGTCAATATACTTTTTAAACTCCTGACCATTTGCAATTAAGCTTCTTGCATTCCATTGAAGAAGTAGCAGCATTAGGAGGATCCAGCCCATGACTGGGAGGATTGGGTGTCTACATTAAGAATATCTCTAACAGTTTCCCATTGGAGAGCCCTCACATCCAGATATTTCTCAGCTGATCTTACTATTATTTTGATCCTTTCATTTCTGCTTTTTGTCTGTAGTGAACAGTTAACAATCTGTGTCATAAAGAGAACAAAATCATTCTTATTCACAATCAGAGTTTCTTCCTTTATTTTATCACTTTGGCATTTCTCTGTGTTTTTGGTGTTTAAGCTGTTCTGTTTGATCTCTTGGGTGTCCCCTGAAACCTGTTTTACTGCCTCAGCATAGCTGATTCCCTGTGTGATTTTAACCCGCTGCACCTCCGCTGCTCTCTTACTGACCTCACACCCGCGGTAAGCTGAGCTGTGCTCCTCTCCACAGTTGCAACATTTAAGTTTTGCTCCTTCGGCACATTTACCGTACTCATGTTCACCACCACATCTACCACATCTTTGCTTTCCCTTGCACACAGCCGCCACATGTCCAAATCTCTGACATTTGAAGCACCTCAGTGGAGGGGGGACGTATGGTCTTACATCATAACTCATAAATCCAATAAAGATTTTTTCAGGCATTCTTTCTTCATCAAACGTGATGAGCACCAAGAGACTGTCGCATTTCACTCCATTTCTGTTAGCTTTCAAGCGTTTGACCTCACTTACGTTTGCGTTTTCCACATTTTCTTTAATATCATCCTCTGACACATTTACTGGGATTCCAGAGATTACACCCCTGACCAACTTCTTATTTGCCAGCAAGAGAACACTGAACTTTCTTGCCCTGAATTTTGTTCATCCGGATGGCTTTTCCTTGCTGTCCCCCATCCTTGCACACAATCAATAGCGAACCATTTCTCAATATTTTCGCACTCCTTACCTCGCCAATTTCCTTTGTGATAGCTTTAGTGAGCTGTATTAGATTCCAATCACTGAAAGAAGCGCCCTCCTGTACAAGTTTAACAATTACCTTGTAATCCTCCCTTCTTCTCTCCCCTAGAGCTCTTCTCCTGTCATTATCACTGTCATCCGATCTATCAGTTTGATTCTTTTTACATTTATTTTTCCGGACTAGATTCCACTTTCCAAAACTCCCGCCAGCTACTTCCATTCCTTCTGACTCACTTCCCATTCCATCACTTCTCTCTGCCATCTCCTGTCCAGTCACAGTCCAGTGTTGCCAACCGCCAGCCAATCGCTCTCGCTTCCTACCGTCTCAGCATAAGAAATCATACTCACTGTGCCATAAAATGCATTATGAATCGTCATGACGTTAGCCAACATGCGAGCCTCCTAGCGGAAACGGAAACACCATTCGCGGGTAAATAAGAGTTTAGCCAATCACAGACCCTGCCGGTAGACGTTGGGATTATGGGTAATGTAGTACTTTTTCGTGACTACGTGAAAATTAATTGTTGTCAAACCTATATTTGGAAAAAAAAAACCTAGATACGAGCGTTGATCATCTGACAGTTGTTATAATTAGTGAGTCTACATTGGCAAGTTAGGACATTACATTTAAACTCATTTGAGTCATAGCATGCTAGCTAACGGACGTTTAGCCACTTGGCTATCTACGGCTGTGGTTGAGTTTATTCAGGTTTTTCTTTTTTCTTTTTTTTTTACCTCACATTATAGTGGCTTAAATACCAAAACATTTTGATGACACCTTAAGTGTCAATAATACAGCAGTATATAACAATATTATTTTACCTAAAACAATTAAATTTAATTTACAAGGGAACTGCCCATTGGTTCGACAACCCATTGGTTCGACATCCCATTGTTCCGACCATATTAAACTCATTGTTCCAAAGTCCGTTCCGAAATCATCATGATGCCCTGTGGTTAAGGTCTAGTTAGGTTTAGGCACAAAAACCACTTGGTTAGGGTCAGGAAAAGATCATGGTGTGGGTTAAAATGAAAAAGAAAGTAACAAACACATAAGCCGTGAGCCTGCTCCGCCTCAAGCCGGTTGCGGCGCACCATACGCCCACTGCGAGTCGTTCAGCTCCGCGGACAGTCGGACTAATGGGATGTCGAACCAATGGGCTGTCGAACCAATGACATGGACCCTTTCACAATAGGCTATGGCCCAGTTGGGACCCATCTAGTTCCCATATGTGCTGGCCAACTGGGATGCCCATCTCTTGCCCATGTATATTCTTCTGGGATGCCCACATGGGGCCCAACACCAACCCACTTAAAAGCCCAGTCTGAGCCCATGCCCAGTTAAAGCCCATGTAACCCAAGTAAATCCCATGTGGGCCCCACTTGGATGTGTTGGCTGGGATGTATTTAATGAAATCACTGAACACTGCAATCTACAAACATACTATATATCCTACACAAGGACCCACTAGAAATCACACAGATGTGATTGCCAAAGAAGGCTATAACATCTGTGTTCCTCCATCACATTAGGAACCATTAAAGACCACTACACCCTGTAGTGACCACTGTATAGTGATCACTAGACTGGTATAGAAACACCTGTAGGAACCATTAGACTCCTGTAGGAATCATTAGTAGGGACCAGTTAAATTCCTGTGTATTTAGAATCCCATTAGAACCCAAAAATATTACCCAAATTTCAACCAAACAGGAACATCAAGGGGAACAGTATAGAAATGAATAATATATTAATAACAACAATTGTTATTATTATTATTATTATTATTATTATAACTTGAATTGAACATCAAGGGGAACAGTATAGTAATTAATAATATAATAACAACAACAACAAGTATTATTATTTGGGGGCGAAGTAGCCGGTTGATAGAGGAAAACAGCATTCTGGGTTGGTTTTGCTGGTTGCAAATGAGGGTGGAGTAGTGCTGAGTTTTGGCCTGGGAGAGAGCTTCTTTATAGGACCTCACATCCATAGGCCTCAAGGTGGACAGTGAGGCCAGATCTTTTAAAGAACCTCTCCAGTTAGCGCCAGTGGCCTTCAAGGGGTGGAGTTCAGTGGTGAACCAGGGGGCAAGATGGGTATAGAAGACAGTCCTGATTTTGAGGGGGGCAAGAAAGTCAAGCCAGTAGGATAAGGCAGAGTGGCAGTGAGCAGCCAGCCCATCAAAAAGGGTGTTGGAATGAGCAGAGGCCAGGTGGGTTGTTATGAAATTGGTTAGGGCTGGTGTACTCACTGTCTTGATGTTCCTGTATGTGATGGTCCATTTTGTGAGCTGCCAGGGCAGGGAGACAAGAACAGTGAAGAGAATTGCATGGTGGTCAGACAGAGCAAGGTCCAAGCACTGAAGATGGGATGGGATTGTGCCAATGGAGTTCACAAGGTCCAGTGTGTGGCCTTTGGTGTGGGTGCACCCTTTAACATGCTGTGTGATATTGAAGCAGTCCAGTAGGCTAGTGAAAGGAATTCAGTGGCGAACAAGCAGTTGGTATTGTCCACATGACCCCCAATAATCATTATGTCAACATTTTGGGAATGTTATGATAAAGAAAATAATTTTTAAAAAGTCTTGATAGCAAACTGTTGCCATGTAACAGATCATTGGAAACAGTTCTGTGTCCATAAGAACAAATGCAATTATTTTCATTCAGAGCAGTAATAAACTTATTTTTAACTCAATAAAATCATATGAAAAATGTAATAAGCAGGATAATACAGTGAGTTGATTATTATTGCAGAAAACCACTTCAAGGGGGATTTGTATCAGGATACTGATCATCCTGTCAGGATTTTTATCCTCAAGAATGACCACCTCACTGTGCATTATCCATTACATGGCAACCTGTCCATTGAAGCTAAAACACAAAACATGACCAGAGGGCTGGCAAAAATATTGTTGTGCTGCCCCCATCCTCCCTCGTTCATTACATTGAGTAGAAGTTACATGTTGCCTGTAACTGTATACTGAATAGGTAACAATTCTCTTTTATTCCTTTTTCAATCAAACTGCTACATAGCCAGCAATGATGATGTGTGTGTGAGGTGGAGGGGCAGAGGAATTAATAGAATAGAATTTATTGATCCTCAAAGGGAGATTAAATTGCTTTGTAGCTCAACACAACAAACTATGTATTCTGATGGCAGTTTGTATGAAACATTTCCAGAATCTCAGTTCTGCAACGTAGTTGGATCAGTCGATCTCTGCTTCATCCCTTCCATTCCACCGGCGCTATGAAGATGGTTTCTAACTTCCATTGTGTGTGCATTGCTTCACCACAGCCTCCAATGAGTCTAATCTGATTCCTATCACAAAGCCAGCTCTTTTCACCAGTCTGTCAAGCTGTCGTTCATCTTTCTGTTTTATGTTGCCTTCCTAGCAGACGGCAGCATAGAACAGTACACTTGCCACTACAGATTGGTAAAAAACATCTGCAGCATATTTTTGCAGATGTCTGGATCTGAGCCTCCATAACAAAAAGAGCTGCTCTGTCCCTTTCTGTAGAGTGTATCTATGTTAAGGGACAAGTACAACTTGTTGTCCAGGTGAACTCCCAGATATTTGTAGGTTAGCATTACCTCAATGTCCACCCCACGAATGTTCACTGGCTGGTCCAGGAGCTTGGACTTTTGGAAATCCACTATCATTTCCTTTATCTTTGTGGTGTTCAGTTGGAGGCCATTGTAAATATGATTTTTGGGTGACCCTGTAGTTTATGTCATTTGGAGTTATTCTGTGTATGCCTGACCTCTCTTGGATGCCCATGATGAATTTCTCCTGACAGAGTCAATAAATACAAATCAATCAATCAATCAATCAATGGGGATCTCAGGAGATCATTATAAAATTCACACACACAAATCATTTGTGCAACGTTTTTAGAACTATCCAGAATTCAACCAAATGGGAACCTCAGGGGAACATTATAAAATTACTCTCAAAAAATGTTACAAGCATCTGGTTATTAGAATGTTTTATGAATGTTACATCAAAAACCAAATATGTGTAGAACTTACTTAGAACGTTGTGGGAAGGTTACCCAAAATGCAACCAAACAGGAACCTTAGGGGAACATTCTACAAATTACTCCAAAAAAACGTTACAAGCATCTTGTTATTACAACGTTTTAGGAATGTTACATTATATGTAGAACTTTCTTAGAACATTGTGGGAAGGTTACCCAAAATGCAACCAAACAGGAACCTTAGGGGAACATTCTGAAAATTACTCCAAAAAAAAAACGTTATAAGCATCTGATTATTAGAACGTTCTAGGAATGTTGCATTATTTGTAGAACTTTCTTAGAACATTGTGGGAAGGTTACCCAAAATGCAACCAAACAGGAACCTTAGGGGAACATTCTAAAAATTACTCCAAAAAAACGTTACAGGCATCTGGTTATTAGAACGTTTTAGGAATGTTACATTATATGAGGAACTTTCTTAGAATGTTGTGGGAAGGTTACCCAAAATGCAACCAAACGAGAACCTTAGGGGAACATTCTAAAAATTACTCCAAAAAAATGTTACAAGCATCTGGTTATTAGAACGTTTTAAGAATGTTACATTAAAAACTAAATATCTGTAGAACTTTCTTAGAACGTTGTGGGAAGGTTACCCAAAATGCAACCAAACTGGACCCTAGGGGAACATTCTAAAAATCTCTCCAAAAAAACGCTGTTTCATGTGGTTATTAGAATGTTATGGGAATGTTGTGTTAAACAAAAACATTTGTGCAACATTCCCAGAATGTTGTGGGAGGGTTATCCAGAATTCAACCAAATGGGAACCTCAGGGGAACATTATAAAATTACTCTCCAAAAACATTATAATCATCTAGTTATTATAATGTTTTAGGAATGTTACATTATTTGTAGAACTTTCTTGGAACGTTGTGGGAAGGTTACCCAAAATGCAACTAAATGGGAATCTTAGGGGAACATTCTAAAGGTTACTTTAAAAAATACGTTATTTCATCTGGTTATTAGAACGTTTTGTGAATGTTACATTAAACACAAACATTTATACAACGTTCTTAAAATGTTCTTTAGGGAACGTTCAGTAGAAAACTTGTAGGGAATGTTCTGGGAATGTTACCGGAACGTTATGTGTTAGCTGGGAATGGTGCAGTCTAGGGTGTCCCCGTGCAGTTACTCACATGCATAAAGTGAAGGGACCTCACCACAAGTGCTTTAGCCCCCCCGAAAATATGGCGCTCTGCTCCTGAAAGAAAAAGACTAAATACAAAAAAAAGTCAGAAACAAATAACCAAATAAACAGGCAAAGGAAATACGATACGGCAACCCAGTAGTCAATTAAACAATTAATGTAATAAAGTAATAGAATAAAATAAGCAAAATAGTCAAAATGAATTAAGTTATTCAAATAACTGGATACAGTAACCCAGTAAAGTAAACAAAGGACCCAACCAAATCAGTAAACGAGGTAACAAAGAAATAAAGTAACCAGGAAATAAACCAATGAACAATGTAATATAACCCTGTTGATTGTAACAGATATGTAAAGAGGATAACCCAGGAAACTGAACCTTAAAGAAAATCAAAGAAAAACCACTAAATTAAACCCTAACAAAATGAGAAAAATAAGGTAACTAAAGGGACTCAATTAATGAACACAAAAAGGGGACAAAGCAGCAGTAGGTAGGGTGGGAGAACCTGGAAGAGGGAACAAACTATTGACCAGGCCCAAATTACATTAAAAATTATTAAAATTGTGCTCACCACCTCTAGCTAGGGCATTAAGTCTCTTTAAGGGCATGGAGCAGTTAGGGGGTTCCCAAAGTTGCAGCAAACACTCTAAACACAAACAAATCAACCTTTAAAAGAAAAATGCCACTTAATATGGGAATTATCAGGGTTTCTTCACTAATCATACCTGGGGCACAGGACACCAGCCACAGCAGGGACAGAGCAGAAGACCAACTGGCTGAACAATGGCACACAAGTGCCTCATATAACCTGGCCTGATTAGGGAGTTGGTTGGGGGAAGGAGTCAGCCTCAGGCTGCGTTCACAATCGCCATACACACACACACACACAACACTAAGGAGAGTATTCCCCACCACATATCTATAGATAGATAGATAGATAGATAGATAGATAGTTAAATATCTAGGATATATATTCTTTGTGTGTGGAATATAACCACTGGTATTCCTCTGACTTCAAGTGTGTTTATGTACCATCTTAAATCCTTGGTAATGTAATGATCTGTTTTTTCGCTATCCTTCCATAACGTTACCATTTGCATATCTGCCGACTGTGTATTCGTTTTTTTTTTTTTAGTAACACTTCCGGTGTTCTGAGGACAACCACTGTATTTGACGTCACAACGCTATGAACTGTGGGTAATTTCCTTACCGTAAGTCCACATCGATGCTGACCTACGATAAGGGGCCATAAAGGGCTCACTCACTGACTCACTGACTTGACAATTTGACAATGGGACAGCCCTCACACACTCACGCACTTCACATGAACGCGCCTCTAAGTCAGTGAGTCTGTAAGGGATCGGATTGGAATTGGGCCTAAGAGACATGAGATGGCCTTACTCTGAAGCGTCACGTGAAGCGACGTCCATTCCTGATGACGGCGGCACATCTGGATCTGCTGCATAACGGAGCCAGCGTTTGGCATACATTCCAAGTCACATTAGGCTATATTTGCTGATCAAAGCCGTGTGTGTGTTTGTGTGTCTGGTGTTATATCAACACGTGTGGTTCTGGACATGAGCTGCTGCACATTTAACAGCCACACATCACCGACAGTCCGCTGAACAATGCAACAGATTGTGAATGAAATAAACTTAATTACAACATGACAGTCTTGCAGGAAATATCATTAACGTTACTCTTTGCAGTCACGTAGGCATGTGAATTACAGCGTTTCATTGCAAAGAATGCATGTAACGGGTACACTTGCGCTGTTTCTGTTCCATCTCGTTCAAATGAGCCAGATGTAGGGGGCGGGCATTTATACGTCATGGCGTTCAGCTAGCCTGGGCTGAGACATGGGCTGCGGTCAGAAAGTCCCTCCTATCGTCTATTCCTAATCACTATTACTCATACTCACACGCGTTCCATACTCATACTCATCTTTCCTTGACCTTGTGACGTTTCCCACCGAGGTCAAGGAAAGATGAGGAAAGCTGGGCTACGTCATCATGCGACGGCGGATGTTATTGACGTGGGTCTGCTGTGGTGAAACTACAATGTTCTGAAGATGGACTACAAAATGCACACGTTCTCATCGTGTTGTTTCATGCAGGATATATAAACATGGACAACACGGTGAAAGATATTGTTTAATTACTAAGGTCGGAATTGCATTAAAAAAATGAATATAGGCTGCCAGCCACAAACTGAAACGAAATTGTCACATTGAGAATGTTTGCTCACACTCACCCATCTGAATCCCAAGTAGTAAAATGAATTAATGATACTACTAAGGGCTGACAATACAACAATGCTCAAATGAATAAATGACTGATGCAAACTGAGCATATGTTACGGTGCGTCTCTCTTTATGGGGAAACGCGCTTATTGTTTCTGCTGCGGGGTGAGGTGGGGTGCTCGCTGCAGGTATTTAATAACCTCAGGCAGATATCTTTTAATGTTACAGTCTTTTGTATTTTTTGTTATGATCCTTCCACTCTCTCTGCTCTGCAGGAAACACTGTACAGGGGGATAAAAAGTGGGAAGCAGTAACTTCATTGATTATTTAAATCTCCAGATACGCCACGTATATGTGCATTTACGCACGAGGCACAGCAATGTTACTTCATTGATTATCTATTTTTTTTAGATTCAATTTTATTTATATAGTGCCAAATCACAACAAAAGTCATCTCAGGGCACTTTACACATAGAGCAGGTCTAGATAATATTCTTGAATCTATCTATCTATCTATCTAGGCCATAAGCATAGCCGATGCCAATGTTTTGAGATGCAGTAGGGGCAGATAATATAGATATAACAATAAAGGCGAAAAACAGGTAGGTTTCTGGTTTTGGTTTAATTTCTATATCAATTAGCCATTTGAAGACGAAAATGGGAGAAGCACGTGGATTTCCATTTTTCACACGAAAATCGGAAAATTAAAATGATGCATTGTATTTTTGCATTTTTGTTTATCCTGTTATAAAACAAGTTAAACAAAGCTGTGGACGGAGGGTACACCATTAGTGGCGATACGTTCATAGTTCGCATCTAAGTTTAACATAATGTTGAAAGTTGAAAAAATATATATGAACAAGTTATGGCATGTGATGTATAATGCTTCATAAACAGTGGTAACTTAGATGGTGATCTCCTTCCTTTCTTGGTCATGTTGATCTTTTTCTTTCCTAATCATTTGAGTTTGTGAATAGTGCGTAAATATTGCTGCTGCAATGACTTGTGGGATGGAATTATCTCCTTTCCTATCGCTTAGGAAGGTCCGATGTATCCTATGCTAAAGGAGATCTGAAAGGAAGCACTGAACCTCCTTTCCTTAGTGTTTAGAGAATTCGAACGGCTCTTATCATGGCGGCCACTAAAATACTTCTGGGTCATTTCACTCAACTAGGAACCTTCCCGAAGAGCATGGATACCAAAAGGCGAAGCTCAATAGAACCAAAGAGCATGGATACCAAGAGGCGAAGCTCAACAGAACGCCCCATAGCAACAAATTCCCCCATGGTTTCGTCCTAACGCCGCCATTTTGGACGGTCAGCAGACCTCAGCAGACCTGCTTGCATACAAAAACACACAGAGAAACTGAAGTATATCGCTATTAATTATGCTTACAGTGCTACTCACCTCGTGATAGCTTGGTCACAGCTGCTTTTTCACGTTTTTGTAAAGCAAAATATAAACTTTAAAAAACACAAAATGAAGAAAAACAGCCTAGATGGCATCTCTACATATTACATCCACTTATGAGAAGATTAACTTAATTACTCCTTCAAAATCACCCCATAAGCCAATCTACCAAAAAAAAAAAAAAAAAAAATCAATATTAAACACATTAATGGCTACGTCATATAGTCAGGAATAAAGACAGTAAGGGGACAGTAATAATAATAATAATAATAATATATACGCTATTTTAATATGATATATTTTAATGCTAAAGCAGTAAAATACAGTACAGGCCAAAAGTTTGGACACACCTTCTCATTCAATGCGTTTTCTTTATTTTCATGACTATTTACATTGTAGATTCTCACTGAAGGCATCAAAACTATGAATGAACACGTGGAGTTATGTACTTAACAAAAAAAGGTGAAATAACTGAAAACATGTTTTATATTCTAGTTTCTTCAAAATAGCCACCCTTTGCTCTGATTACTGCTTTGCACACTCTTGGCATTCTCTCCATGAGCTTCAAGAGGTAGTCACCTGAAATGGTTTTCCAACAGTCTTGAAGGAGTTCCCAGAGGTGTTTAGCACTTGTTGGCCCCTTTGCCTTCACTCTGCGGTCCAGCTCACCCCAAACCATCTCCATTGGGTTCAGGTCCGGTGACTGTGGAGGCCAGGTCATCTGCCGCAGCACTCCATCACTCTCCTTCTTGGTCAAATAGCCCTTACACAGCCTGGAGGTGTGTTTGGGGTCATTGTCCTGTTGAAAAATAAATGATCGTCCAACTAAACGCAAACCGGATGGGATGGCATGTCGCTGCAGGATGCTGTGGTAGCCATGCTGGTTCAGTGTGCCTTCAATTTTGAATAAATTCCCAACAGTGTCACCAGCAAAACACCCCCACACCATCACACCTCCTCCTCCATGCTTCACAGTGGGAACCAGGCATGTGGAATCCATCCGTTCACCTTTTCTGCGTCTCACAAAGACACGGCGGTTGGAACCAAAGATCTCAAATTTGGACTCATCAGACCAAAGCACAGATTTCCACTGGTCTAATGTCCATTCCTTGTGTTTCTTGGCCCAAACAAATCTCTTCTGCTTGTTGCCTCTCCTTAGCAGTGGTTTCCTAGCAGCTATTTGACCATGAAGGCCTGATTCGCACAGTCTCCTCTTAACAGTTGTTCTAGAGATGGGTCTGCTAGAACTCTGTGTGGCATTCATCTGGTCTCTGATCTGAGCTGCTGTTAACTTGCGATTTCTGAGGCTGGTGACTCGGATGAACTTATCCTCAGAAGCAGAGGTGACTCTTGGTCTTCCTTTCCTGGGTCGGTCCTCATGTGTGCCAGTTTCGTTGTAGCGCTTGATGGTTTTGCGACTCCACTTGGGGACACATTTAAAGTTTTTGCAATTTTCCGGACTGACTG
This sequence comes from Epinephelus fuscoguttatus, assembly GCF_011397635.1. NCBI lineage: Eukaryota > Metazoa > Chordata > Actinopteri > Perciformes > Serranidae > Epinephelus > Epinephelus fuscoguttatus. The sequence goes on along the minus strand of NC_064765.1, from coordinate 41,572,086 downwards.
ACCTTCATTTCTTAAAGTAATGATGGCCACTCGTTTTTCTTTAGTTAGCTGATTGGTTCTTGCCATAATATGAATTTTAACAGTTGTCCAATAGGGCTGTCGGCTGTGTATTAACCTGACTTCTGCACAACACAACTGATGGTCCCAACCCCATTGATAAAGCAAGAAGTTCCACTAATTAACCCTGATAAGGCACACCTGTGAAGTGGAAACCATTTCAGGTGACTACCTCTTGAAGCTCATGGAGAGAATGCCAAGAGTGTGCAAAGCAGTAATCAGAGCAAAGGGTGGCTATTTTGAAGAAACTAGAATATAAAACATGTTTTCAGTTATTTCACCTTTTTTTTGTTAAGTACATAACTCCACATGTGTTCATTCATAGTTTTGATGCCTTCAGTGAGAATCTACAATGTAAATAGTCATGAAAATAAAGAAAACACATTGAATGAGAAGGTGTGTCCAAACTTTTGGCCTGTACTGTATATTGGTAGATTGGCTTATGAGGTGATTTTGAAGGAGTAATCAAGTTAATCTTCTATAAGTGTTATCTTCCCTCCAAAACTTGATATTAAAACACTTTAAAACTTACACCTCTGGAGTTGTTACCTGTGGTAAGGTAGAAACGGTGGAAGGCCAGGTGCGGGGTGTTCCACTGATAGCCTAGTTGTTGCAGTTAATTGCACTACACTGTTTTCTTTTACTTTTTTTTTCCTCTCTCCTTGACATCTTGCATGTTGTCTGGGCGCAACAGTCCAAAATGGCGTTAGCGCCCCTAGTGGCTGTTGGCAATAATTCAACGGAGCTTCGTCTCATGGGGTGCGTCCCACGTCTCTTATTTTTATAGTGCTACCATACATAGACATATATACATAGACGCCGCATCGAGCGCTGGGCCGTACGTCAACGTCACCGCCATATTGGATGTGGCAAGGCTGCGCTGTAAACTAATACAAGTGAATGGACTTAATTTCATAAAGCGCCTTTCTACAAAGAAATTTATGTTAATGACTCTCGTTTATTCATTCACACATGAACTAATATACTTGGGAAACAGTTAGGCACCAAAAACAATGTATTTGATCTTCTCAAATGGCTAAGATAAGAACTTTATTGATCCCACACAGGAGCAATTCACGTTACATCAGCTCAGCAGAACAGCAGAACAAGGTAGTGCCGAAAAACAATGTACAGTGTATATGTATATGTGTGTGTGTGTGTGTGTGTGTGTGTGTGTGTGTGTGTGTGTAGTACAGTAGGCCTACAATAAAAATACAAGACACAGTAAAAGGACAGACAGATACAAAAATAGCAAATATTTGCATATAAACTAAAACGCCAATGGTTCCAGAGCCTTGAGGTGAACCTAACCGTACTCATGGCAGGATTTGCAAGCGCTGAAATTAAGCTGTTTGGTGACTCAATTAGACTTTTGGGGCTTCTGAGGCTTGTGCTTCCCTTCCTTCAGGAGGAGTTGGGGGCACGCCGTCACCCCCAGTGACTGCTGAGCAGGCTCTGCCGACCCCGGTGCTTCCCTCTCCTGCGATCCCGACCACCAGCACCAGCCCTGTTGGTATCCATGCTCTTTGCTAGGATGGTCGAGAGATTCCTAACAGGAAGTCTTTTTCAGCTTGAGGCCATGACGTATAAATACCCACCCCCTTTATCTGGCTCATTTGAACGAGATGGCAGAGAAACAGCGCAAGTGTACCCATTACATGCATTCTTTGCAATGAATCGCTGTAATTCACGTACCTACTTCAAAGAGTAGTTAATGATATTTCATGCAAGATTGTTATGTTGCAATTAGGTTTATTTCAGTCACAACCCGTTGCGTTGGTCAGCGGACTGTCGGTGATGTGCGGCTGCTATAACTTATGTCCAGAACCACACATATTGATATAACACACACACACACACACACACACACACATTTGACCATCAGTAATTATCCTGCATGTCGTGTGAGTGGAATGTTTCACGGCTTGTAGGTAGACTGACAGGTCTGAAATATGTCCTATTCAACAGTGACCGACGAGCAAATCTTCAGGCTCATCGACCTGTGTGTCGAGCACAAGCAGCTCTTCACAGGGAGGAGAGGCACGGCGAAGAAGGCCTGGAGGTGAGTTCAGTTTCATATGTTACCTGAATGCTATTCCACTCACCAACACAAGCATGTGCACTGAGTGATGATTCAATTATAGTCCTGGATTGTCATTGTAAGTCAAGCAAACAACGAAATTGTAGAAAACACCTCTGGTGTATAAAAACACAGGACAATAAGACAGCAATACAAGACATAAGATGTGGTCTGACCTAATGATAAATAAACATCACACACATCTGTGTGTGCAATAAAATAGCACTGTAATACCTTGGCACTTTAGCACTAATGTGTGGTCCCTCAAAGTCTGGTCTGTCATAAGCAACATTGTTTGTTGTCGTCTGTTTGCTTATTGTATAGAGTTTGTTCTCTGTACTTGTTGTTACTGTTGTTGTCTTTTTCAGAGAGATATGTTTGTACGTATATTCAGCATAAATATCTGGTGTCTGGGATCATACCAGGGATGCAATAAGTTGACATGTTTCATTCTACACAGGGAAATAATGCGGTTACTGGGCGTGGAGGGAAAGATGTCCCCAGCCCAAGTGTCAAAGAAGTGGGACAACCTTAAGATCCGATACAAGGTGGGAATTTGTACTCATTATGAGCTCGGGTCACATTCATATAAAGCATTTGTGACTGTTGTTGGATACATAATGTATTAAATTCTAGTGGTTTTATGTCTACATCACACTGACACATCCCTTTTGATATCTTCCAGAAGCTGAGTAACCCACCGACGGGCACAGGGACAGACGGAGGGGAGGACACAGCAGCCACATGGCCATTCTTTCCCCGGATGCACAAGGCCACCGGGACACGGCCCTCCATCAAGCCGCCTGTCCTGATGGACTCGTGTGACCGGGAAGATGAGCCTGTGGCTGCTGTGTTCTCCAGAGGCCCAACATTCCCTGGAGCTGCTACTTGTGGCCAGGCATGTGAGGAGGAGGAGGAGGAGGAGGAAGAGGATGCTGCACAGCCTGGCACAAGTGGCAGCACCACCACACAGGGGGATGATGGGCCATCCACCTCTGACTGTCCCCAACCCAAGAGGCAGCGGACCACCAGAGGGACAGTGCTGGCGTTCCTCAAAGATGAGGCTGCCAAAGACAACGAGCGCCTTGAGGACATGCAGCGTGATAGGAAGCGGTTCTTGGACTTGTTCGAGGAGGTGGCCAAGAAGTTTTGAGTTTGTTTTTATATCCTCCTCAATTGAGTTTCTGTGCTGCAGTGTTTTCAGTTAGACTTTAATTTTGTTTTGATAAGTACCTGCTAGCAGTGTTTTCAGTTACTTTAAGTTTGTTATATTGATACCTCGCAGTGAAACTGCAGCATTTCAAGTTGCAGTATTTATTTTGTTATATTGATACCTCGCAGTGAAACTGCAGCAGTTCAAGTTGCAATATTTATTTTGTTATATCGATACATCTCGCAGTACAACACACATTTAACTTTTGTACAGTGTTATATGCATTCTGTGTCACAGTATATTCACGTCTGACAGTAACAATTAAATGTTTACATTGTGGACAACAGTCTTGAATCTGTGTTACTTGACATTCTGGGTCTAACAGTGATTTCAGCCACACAAGTAACAGTGTATGCTCACACATTCCTGTTCAGAGTAATGTGCAAAGGAATGTTACACAACATCCTCAACGGGCTCAAGGATGTCCCCCGCTGTCAGGCAGATGTTGTGTAACACCGCGCAGGCAGTGATGATGGGGGGGACAAAGGTGTGGTTGACCTCCAGAGCCCTGAAGAACAGCATTCTCCACCGTGTCTTCAACATGCCAAAGGCCCGCTCTATGATGCAATGGGCCTTGGCATGATGGTGGTTGAAGTGGCTCTGCACCCTCCCTTCCAGTGGTTCTCTGTATGGGGTGATGATGGCTACAGGTTGTTCACTGCAGGGGTAGCCACCATCACCCACAATGAAGTAGCCTGCAGACATTGGGGAAACCACAAGTTAATATATTGACAGTTATTGATGGATGTTGATGTATTAAGCAATTAGTCTCACCTGGGGGAGGATACAGGGCCTACTGATGCCTCAGTCTGTAGAGTCCCTCATGAGGTCCCTCTGGCCATCAAAGTACACAGCAAGGACTGGCACATGAGGGTTGAGGTGTGCATGTATTGGTGACCCTTCCATCTACAAAAGACAGAAAGCTGTGTTACTTCCCACACTTAATTTCTTCATGCAGTAACAACATTTGATCTACCTGGATCCTGACATATGTTTCACACAGGCAACATATTCTGAGGCCATGATATATGCTTTCTTTCCCAACATTATCTTTGAGTTTTCAAAATGTTTCCAAAGTACATAAATATACAGAGATAAGAGTGCTCTCACATCAAAGGGGACGTCAGGAGCAGCTAAATTATTATCCAGCATTCAAATCGTCCTTCTTTACAAGTCAGGTTATGAGATAACATTGAGCAACACTTAGATGAAAGTACAAGTATAAAAAAACAACAACAACCAGAACAACAAAGGTTTCTCTATATTATCAAGAGTTAGCCCAAATTATTTCACTATTGTGCATGGTTCAAAAATACAAACTCAGATGTACAATTCACACAGAATAAAGAAATCAAGTATCAAAAGAAAAGAAATTATTTTAGGACACTGCAAAGGACTACCGAAAACTACGCCTCATCCGCTTCATTCCCCACATTACTTAAATCCACACTCTCCATATATTCCATAAAAGGACCCCAAATGTTTTTGAAATAGTGATAGTTTCCCCTTTATGATGTAAGTAATCTTCTCCATAGGTAAAGTTGTGGATATTTCCTTAATCCAGTTAATGAATTTTGGTTTACTGGTACTCCTCCATGAGAGTGCCATGACTCTTTTTGCAAGTAGTAAACATAAATCCAGGGCAGTGATTATTTTTCTAGACATATAATGTCTATCAGGATATAAACCTAGAATAAATAGTTTAGGGTCAAGAACTAATTTTATACCTAGTATAGTCTCTAAAGCTTGTTTAATCTCCCACCAGAACTGTTGGACTTTATTGCATTCCCAGATACAGTAGAAGAACGTCCCCTTCTCCTCTCCACACCTGAAACACAGGTCTGGGATGGCATCATTATACTTTAGCTTTTCTGGCGTCACATATGTCCTCATTAGTCAATTATATTGCAGTACTTTGAGGCGAGTATTGGTAGTTTGTGTTTGTGCTTCAGCACACGCTTTTTCCCAGTCCTTGGAGGGCAAGTCCTCCTGTAAATCTTCCCTCCAGGCGTTAAGTTTCCATAAAGAAGACTCAGAGGAACCCTCTGCTAACATGTTATATAGTTTGGAGATAATTCCCTTTCCAAAGCAATCTTTTTTCATTTCATTTTCCAAAGTGGACAACGGGGGGATCGACAAACACTGGTTTTGAGATGATCTAATGAAGTTTCTCACCTGTAGATATTTAAATTGATGTTTGTTTGGAATGTCATACCTGGCAATCAATTCCATAAATGACATCAAAATCCCACCATCTGATCCCATGAGATCCCCTATTGTCTTCAAACCTTTTTCGGCCCACTTCCTAATACCAGGGTCTGCTCTGCCTGGAGGGAAAAATTGGTTACCCCATATCAGGCTGAAGCGTGACAGAGAGGAGGATTCACCTAAATACTTCTTAACCTGATACCAAATTATTAGTATAGTATTATATATATATATATATATATATATATATATATATATATATATATATATATATACAGTACAGGCCAAAAGTTTGGACACACCTTCTCATTCAATGCGTTTTCTTTATTTTCATGACTATTTACATTGTAGATTCTCACTGAAGGCATCAAAACTATGAATGAACACATGTGGAGTTATGTACTTAACAAAAAAGGTGAAATAACTGAAAACATGTTTTATATTCTAGTTTCTTCAAAATAGCCACCCTTTGCTCTGATTACTGCTTTGCACACTCTTGGCATTCTCTCCATGAGCTTCAAGAGGTAGTCACCTGAAATGGTTTCCACTTCACAGGTGTGCCTTATCAGGGTTAATTAGTGGAATTTCTTGCTTTATCAATGGGGTTGGGACCATCAGTCGTGTTGTGCAGAAGTCAGGTTAATACACAGCCGACAGCCCTATTGGACAACTGTTAAAATTCATATTATGGCAAGAACCAATCAGCTAACTAAAGAAAAACGAGTGGCCATCATTACTTTAAGAAATGAAGGTCAGTCAGTCCGGAAAATTGCAAAAACTTTAAATGTGTCCCCAAGTGGAGTCGCAAAAGCCATCAAGCGCTACAACGAAACTGGCACACATGAGGACCGACCCAGGAAAGGAAGACCAAGAGTCACCTCTGCTTCTGAGGATAAGTTCATCCGAGTCACCAGCCTCAGAAATCGCAAGTTAACAGCAGCTCAGATCAGAGACCAGATGAATGCCACACAGAGTTCTAGCAGCAGACCCATCTCTAGAACAACTGTTAAGAGGAGACTGTGCGAATCAGGCCTTCATGGTCAAATAGCTGCTAGGAAACCACTGCTAAGGAGAGGCAACAAGCAGAAGAGATTTGTTTGGGCCAAGAAACACAAGGAATGGACATTAGACCAGTGGAAATCTGTGCTTTGGTCTGATGAGTCCAAATTTGAGATCTTTGGTTCCAACCGCCGTGTCTTTGTGAGACGCAGAAAAGGTGAATGGATGGATTCCACATGCCTGGTTCCCACTGTGAAGCATGGAGGAGGAGGTGTGATGGTGTGGGGGTGTTTTGCTGGTGACACTGTTGGGGATTTATTCAAAATTGAAGGCACACTGAACCAGCATGGCTACCACAGCATCCTGCAGCGACATGCCATCCCATCTGGTTTGCATTTAGTTGGACGACCATTTATTTTTCAACAGGACAATGACCCCAAACACACCTCCAGGCTGTGTAAGGGCTATTTGACCAAGAAGGAGAGTGATGGAGTGCTGCGGCAGATGACCTGGCCTCCACAGTCACCGGACCTGAACCCAATTGAGATGGTTTGGGGTGAGCTGGACCGCAGAGTGAAGGCAAAGGGCCAACAAGTGCTAAACACCTCTGGGAACTGGGAAAGAGTGTGCAAAGCAGTAATCAGAGCAAAGGGTGGCTATTTTGAAGAAACTAGAATATAAAACATGTTTTCAGTTATTTCACCTTTTTTTGTTAAGTACATAACTCCACATGTGTTCATTCATAGTTTTGATGCCTTCAGTGAGAATCTACAATGTAAATAGTCATGAAAATAAAGAAAACGCATTGAGTGAGAAGGTGTGTCCAAACTTTTGGCCTGTACTGTATATATATATATATATACACATACATATATACATACATATATGGCCTCTTGGACCATTTATATCAGAACTGATTACTGCTTTAGCATTAAAATATATCATATTAAAATAGCCTATATATTATTATTATTATTACTGTCCCCTCACTGTACAAACTGTAAATAAATCTTCATTCCTGACTATGTGACGTCGCCATTAATGTGTTTCTAGTTAAAATATTGATTTTTTTTTTTTTTTTTTGTAGATTGAGTAATTAAGTTAATCTTCTCCTAAGTGGATGTAATATGTAGAGATGCCATCTAGGCCGTTTTTCTTCGTTTTGGTTTTTTTTTTAAAGTCTATATTTTGCTTTACAAAAACGTGAAAAAGCAGCTGTGACCAAGCTATCACGAGGTGAGTAGCATTGTAAGCATAATTAATAGCGATATACTTAAGTTTGTCTGTGTGTTTTTGTATGCAAGCGGGTCTGCTGCGGTCTGCTGACAGTCCAATATGGCGGCGTTAGGACGAAACCACAGGCGAGTCTGTTGCTATGGGGCGTTCTGTTGAGCTTCGCCTCTTGGTATCCATGCTCTTTGGTCTTGGCTTACGGTAAGGAAATTACCCACAGTTCATAGCGTTGTGACGTCAAATACAGGGGTTGCCCTGAGTAGGGTCTAGCCATAGACATATATACATAGATGCCGCATTGACTGCCGCTGCCTATTGGAGCCGACGTCCTCGCCGGCCGCCATCTTGGATGGGTCTCGCTTCGCCTCCACAGTGCATTCACTTCTATTGAGGAAGGAGCTGTATGCACAAGTAAAATAGAATAACTCACTGAATTTTCAACTGATTTTCACGCGGTTTGGTTTGTTACAAACGGCACACATGTAGTTATGATACAGGATGCTTGCGTACATTAAAATTGCGGGATTTCATGCTTTAATACTTTCTGCAGATAGCAACAGCACGTAACCACGCCAAAACAACCAACAAACAAGAACTTAGCTGTAACTCCAACTGTGCACTCCTGCTCTCTCCTCCAGCTCGCTCCTACACACACCAGCCCCCTCACACACTGCCCTCATTCCCGTCACACTCGCACCTCGCACCTCGCCCCCCTACCTATACTCATTCAATCCATCAATCAAACATGCCATTAACTCACAGAACACTGACATTATAACAGAACATTTACTGCAGGGTCGCTACAATACATACAGTACAGGCCAAAAGTTTGGACACACCTTCTCATTCAGTGCGTTTTCTTTATTTTCATGACTATTTACATTGTAGATTCTCACTGAAGGCATCAAAACTATGAATGAACACATGTGGAGTTATGTACTTAACAAAAAAAGGTGAAATAACTGAAAACATGTTTTATATTCTAGTTTCTTCAAGATAGCCACCCTTTGCTCTGATTACTGCTTTGCACACTCTTGGCATTCTCTCCATGAGCTTCAAGAGGTAGTCACCTGAAATGGTTTCCACTTCACAGGTGTGCCTTATCAGGGTTAATTAGTGGAACTTCTTGCTTTATCAATGGGATTGGGACCATCAGTTGTGTTGTGCAGAAGTCAGGTTAATACACAGCCGACAGCCCTATTGGACAACTGTTAAAATTCATATTATGGCAAGAACCAATCAGCTAACTAAAGAAAAACGAGTGGCCATCATTACTTTAAGAAATGAAGGTCAGTCAGTCTGGAAAATTGCAAAAACTTTAAATGTGTCCCCAAGTGGAGTCGCAAAAACCATCAAGCGCTACAACGAAACTGGCACACATGAGGACCGACCCAGGAAAGGAAGACCAAGAGTCACCTCTGCTTCTGAGGATAAGTTCATCCGAGTCACCAGCCTCAGAAATCGCAAGTTAACAGCAGCTCAGATCAGAGACCAGATGAATGCCACACAGAGTTCTAGCAGCAGACCCATCTCTAGAACAACTGTTAAGAGGAGACTGCGCGAATCAGGCCTTCATGGTCAAATAGCTGCTAGGAAACCACTGCTAAGGAGAGGCAACAAGCAGAAGAGATTTGTTTGGGCCAAGAAACACAAGGAATGGACATTAGACCAGTGGAAATCTGTGCTTTGGTCAGGACAATGAACACACCTCCAGGCTGTGTAAGGGCTATTTGACCAAGAAGGAGAGTGATGGAGTGCTGCGGCAGATGACCTGGCCTCCACAGTCACCGGACCTGAACCCAATGGAGATGGTTTGGGGTGAGCTGGACCGCAGAGTGAAGGCAAAGGGGCCAACAAGTGCTAAACACCTCTGGGAACTCCTTCAAGACTGTTGGAAAACCATTTCAGGTGACTACCTCTTGAAGCTCATGGAGAGAATGCCAAGAGTGTGCAAAGCAGTAATCAGAGCAAAGGGTGGCTATTTTGAAGAAACTAGAATATAAAACATGTTTTCAGTTATTTCACCTTTTTTTGTTAAGTACATAACTCCACATGTGTTCATTCATAGTTTTGATGCCTTCAGTGAGAATCTACAATGTAAATAGTCATGAAAATAAAGAAAACGCATTGAATGAGAAGGTGTGTCCAAACTTTTGGCCTGTACTGTATATATGTGTGTGTGTGTGTGTGTGTGTGTGTGTGTGTGTGTGTGTGTATGTATATATACTGTGTATTGTTTTTCGGCACTACCTTGTTCTCTATAGCTGATGTAAGGTGAATTACTCCTGTGTGGGATCAATAAAGTTCTTATCTTAGCCATCTGAGAAGATCAAATACATTGTTTTTGGTGCCTAACTGTTTCCCAAGTATATTAGTGTGTGTGTGAATGAATAAACGAGAGGCATTAACGTAAATTTCTTTGTAGAAAGGCGCTTTATGAAATCAAGTCCATTCACTTGTATTAGTTTACAGCGCAGCCTTGCCACATCCAATATGGCGGTGACGTTGACGTACGGCTCAGCGCTCGATGCGGCGTCTATGTGTATATGTCTATGCTAGCTGCAGCCAGAGCCACTACAAACCACGCCCCCTACAAAACACGCCCATACAACCCATGGTGGCTGTGGAGAGCAGAGCACTTAGAAAGCAAACAGAAACAAAACAAAGCAATAATGGGAGCAATTTTAACAACTTTAACGGTTGATTCACAACATTAAATGCCTTTCAATGCAAACAATGCGCTTGATATTAGCGCTTAGTTATTTCAACTAAAATAGGTTGTTTCCACCAGCCAAGAGCCACACTATCACAGAGCTTGGCCTACCACATCAGATGCCATAAATATCGCTCTAGGTGATGATTTCTTATTGGTTAACAGAAAAGATTGCTGGCCCTTTGACATTGCTGGCCTTGGTGTGGTGGTTAGCACTGTCGCCTCACAGCAAGAGGGTTGCCGGTTCGATCCCAGGTGTGGGAGCCCTTCTGTGCGGAGTTTGCATGTTCTTCCCATGTCTCTCCGGGCACTCTGGCTCCCTCCCACAGTCCAAGATATGCAGATTGAGGACTAGGTTAATTGATAACTCTAAATTGTCCGTAGGTGTGAATGTGAGCGTGAATGGTTGTTTGTCTCTATGTGTCAGCCCTGCAATAGTCTGGCGACCTGTCCAGGGTGTACCCTGCCTCTCACCCAATGTAGCTGGGATAGGCTCCAGCCCTCCCGTGACCCTCAAGAGGATGAAGTGGTTAGAAGATGAATGAATGAATGAAATATGACCATACACAAGTCATTAAAATATGTACCTTAAAACACACAAGTCGAGACAAATGAAACAGCCAGCAACAACTTTTATTGTCAATAAAAAAAAAAACAACAACAACATTCTCATTTCACATATGTAACACTCTTAACGTACGAACCACACACACACACACACACACACACACAGTACTGGGGTTTAGGGTTCTTTTATTTTTTTTTAACCCCACCACACAATCATGCAGCCCAGGGCCAAACACGGCTCGTGCGTCTCATCTTTTACTCCTGTTCTCCTGCTCCCGTACTGCTCCCCTGCTCTCAGTCTGCTCTCCAGTGCGTCTCTCATGCCGCTGCCATCCGAGGTCCAGTCGCCACGGCATTTAAAGGGAGTGAGTGATTAGTAACTGGGTGCCAGCTCTGTCAATCACTCACCTAGCTCTGCTCACTTCTGACTCTAGACTTTAGACTTTTTTTTTTAATTCATCCTACATACATAGATACAACAGCCTCTTCAAAAACTCCTCAGATTCCAGAGCTCTTCTGATTTTTTCAGCATATTTTTGTAGTTGCTGTAGTGCCTCCTTGCTCATGTTTTTTTCCATGTAATGAGCCAACAGCCGTTTCTCACTGATGAAACAAAATGGAAGAAAATAACAATTAGTAAAAGGAAATTCACACTGAGAGGCTGTCATAAACAATGTAAAAAACAATACATATAGGTATTAGCACTCTCCTTATGTATGTAGCATACCTCAAGTCATACTGCAGTCCACATTTATACATTTCCATGGCTCTGTCAATGGAAACTGCATGGACAGCTGAAAGGGCGTGGACTGTTGCCTGTGTCATGAGGTGAACAAAAGGACATCTTTCATTTAGACATTAAAGTAGTCTGTCATGTTGCAGTTAACAAGATATTAACCATAAGTTAAAGACTGACAATAATAATAATAATACAAAATATGTTAATATGATAAATAAAAAAAGTTTCATAATTTCTGTACATAAAGTCTGTCCAGCTGCTCATCCTCCTCAAAGAAAATTATCACCCTGCCCTTTGATGTTGCCCAGGAGGATGTAACTTTTCCTGCGATGACCGCCTGTAAATATATATATTTTTTGGGAGGATGCTCAAAATAAATGTACAAACACTAGCCTAACAGAAAATGTTTCACTTAAATCATTCATTTATCATGTTTTGACCAAAATTAGTTACAGTATGTGACTCAAATTTCATTTTCAAACTCACTTCAAGATGTTGGAGTAGGCCGTTATCCTGAGTGATGAACGTTACAAGAAGGTCACTAGTGACTCCTCTATGGTGTTCAGCTTGCTGAGCCCTTTCCTAAAATTTGATTAAACAGCAAACGTAACTATTCTGGTTAAGTATATTAAATGAGATTTGTTGTTTCTTGATCCTTTGCTTGTTCTTACCACAAGCCTGTCGAAAGATGCATCTTCACTCAGGATCCCAACGTCTCTGGTTGTGGTGACCACATCATGTTGGTCCATGCTGTCATTATTGTCCTTAATCAAGACACACAAAGACATGACTTAGTGCACAGCTGTAAACACTGGATATGTTGTTCTCATGCAATAATCTTCACTCACATTAACCTGCTCTCTGGGTGGAATGCTGTAACGCCTCTTACTGTAAATGTGGTCGGTGGCAGGGTCGGTGTCCTGTGGACTCTGCAGAAAGCAAACCATAATTGTGTCAGTTTGTTTTATGGGGATCCAGGGAGGATTGACATTTGCACTTAAAATTATTGTACCCCCATTGCAAATTATGTTTATTGACAAAATGTACAAACTTTCTGCTTGTTACAATAAACAAATCAACCAAAAAACATTGGAAAAGCTCAAGACAACAAATGATAATTGTGGATTTTTCAAAATTTGACACAAAATCCACGTTTTATGACTACTGCTGTCTCAAAATCATTCAATCCCCTCAATGGAATCCTTCATAAGAGTACACATTTGCAAAACTGGTGTTGTACACCTGATGCAATTTATCAATAGCTTCAATAGTTATATCAGGTGTGCTTTAGATATCACTTCAAATAACTGTAGTGGCTAGAGATTTGTCAACGGTGACGTTTAAGTGCATGTCAGAAATGTGCCTGACTGACATACAAATACATTTATTGCAAACATGACAGATGTATTCTTGAATCCATTTAAATTGTTCATGTTTGATTTGTTTATTGCCAAGTGCTGAAAGTTTGTTAATTTTACTAATACACTGATTCTGCAATGGGGGTGCAATAATTTTGAATGTAACTGTATAATAACACAGTACCATCCAAAACATATTGCATCGTGTGCTATAAATGTTCATTTAATACCTGTTTGAGTGGTGACCTATTTTCAAACAGGCAGGAGTGATGGATACTGTGTCAAGTCTTCACTGACCATGGTGCTGCTTTCGTGTTTTCTTTTTCGTGTGATCCTGAATACCGGTGGTACATTGTCACGAAGGGTTGCCTTTCCTTCTTCTGTAAAATGGGCAAACTTCCTTCCGTACCTGTAATTAACACACATTTTCATGACCCAGAATCAAGAGATAAGTGTTACCATAAAGTGTTCTTAGTAATTAAATTAAAAATCGAGTTATCTTTCAGGAAGCCCTGCAGCGTACCCTTTCAGCCCAAGGTTTTCTAATATGACAATACACCACCATCTTCTCAGGAGACACATGTCATCCTAATAAAGAGCACAGTTACTCGATAAGGATACATTTTTTATGGTATAAAAAAAATGTAGCGATATAATTTTTTTTCAATTTTTTAGGATACTTACAACACTGAAGTCAAAGCAAGCATCCATGGCAATGTACCAGGCATACTTATATAAATCAGTACATGCAAGACACAGGTAATAACTGACAGCTGACTACTCAGTGAAAAAGTGGGCACACATTTACACTGAAATATGTAGTGCAGATGAGGATATTGTTGTCATTACAATAAATTGTATATTACAAAAGACATGACATACTGCATAGATAGAAAACAGAGCACTGTCCACAATCCATTTATTTACTTCACAGTAACACTGTTTTAATTTTTTTTTTTTTCAAAAAAAGTTACTGTATTGGTTTCAAGTCACTGAATTGTGTTGTATTGCTCTACGTGAGCCAAACATTGTCCTTGAATTGTATTGGAGCCATGGAAAATACTACATATCATCCAATGTATTGTTAAATCACTACTTCCAGCTTCTATAGCTGGACAAAATTTGGTAAACTTGTATTTATCTGGGCCCGTATTTATCAAGCTTCTCAGAATTACTCCTAAGAATTGACTTAAGAGTGAAATAATTCTTGGCTTAAAGCTGCAATTAAAAATAATTATCAAAAAAAAGAAAGAAAAAAAACCAATCATGTGCCACATTACTTTATATGGCATTACCCTCACTCACCATTATCTTGAAGACACCACAATCATTGCCATGTGTCTGCTTAGGAACACCCTGTATGACGGACAGTTACAGTTAACGAATAGTAGATAATTACAAATCAATTTGATAGTGATATTGCAGGCAATACCTCCAAATCCAAAGCAGTCTTCTCCGTCCAGGCTCCCACAGCAATCTGCTGTGCAACACCTCTGAGTAACAAAAAACACAGCAATGTAAAACATAAAAGGTATACACTGCTATGATTCTGTTGGGGAGAAAAAACAAAAACTGATGGTATGTCACAATATGAACAGTATCAAAATCTGTAATCCACAGAAGAGGGAACATGTCCAAGAACTGGACCATGCAAATAGATATATATTGATCATTTCCTAAAGTTCAACAAGGAGGATTTCTTTCTGTCCCCCTTTCCTTTTGATTGCACTGACAATTTGTCTTTTTGAGTCCATTTCAGCTCTCTAGAAGCAAATCTCGTCTGACCCTATAACAATCTTTCAGTGCTTGGTGCATTTATTGTCACATTACCTCCTGATTGAACTTGTATGTTTGGAAATTTTTCGAAACATTGGCAGGTCAGGGTAACGTGACCGTCAGAACACACAACACTAGCAACCTCAACAGATTCCTGTAGGCCTGACTGGAGAAACCATCTGCTCTTCTGAAATAATGGGAATCCAGAAAGAAAATTTCTTTCTGGAGTGGCCTCATTACCTATAGAAAATACACAGTCTATACAATAAGCAAAAAGCCACAGCAAACTCACAAATGACTTGAAGGTTAAAACACAGACTTCATCATCCACAACATATGTCTTCACATTGTGTTGACATTGTATGCCGCTCACAAAATTATGTTCTGTATACAGTATCTCAAATGGTATAATGTCCTTACACTCAGAAGAAAATGCCCTGGAATCCACAGAGGGATGATGAGGGCATCTTTCTGGTCAGCATCTTTCTGTTAAAAAAAAAATGTGCTGCTTTATTAACACTTGAAAAAAAGGTCAAAATCAGTTATGCATGATGAGGGAGTACATGATATTGATTAATGATTTGTTAGACATAATAGTGTTGCAAGGCTAAGAGACATTTTATTTAGCTTAGTGTTTGAATTATCCTTGCATTAAATTATCCTTGATGCATAGTATTTAGGACCAGCAAAAACTTTTACAAAATGACTATTTATGTTATTTAATTACTGGGAAATGGAGCAGGGGATTGCAGTTGGTGGGAGGGAGCCATGTTGGAGTGACATCCCTGTAGACTGAAAGCATACCAAGATTTTGTAAGTGCTAGAAAATGGTAAAGCATATGGCTCAGTATCACCTATCAATGCATCTATGTAATGCATGCAAGTCTAGAAATTCCCTTTTCATCTAGTCACTTAGTCTTGGTCGGTATTAAATGTCTTATATATATATATATATATATATATATATATATATATATATATATATCAATCAATCAATCAATCAATCAATCAATTTTATTTATAAAGCCCAATATCACAAATCACAATTTGCCTCACAGGGCTTTACAGCATACGACATCCCTCTGTCCTTAAGACCCTCACAGCGGATAAGGAAAAACTCCCCCAAAAAAACCCTTTAACGGGGAAAAAAAAACGGTAGAAACCTCAGGAAGAGCAACTGAGGAGGGATCCCTCTTCCAGGACAGACAGACGTGCAATAGATGTCGTACAGAACAGATCAGCATAATAAATTAACAGTAATCCATATGACAGAGAGAGAGAGAGAGAGAGAGAGAGATGCAGGTAATGATAGTAGCTTACAACAACATTAATGAAAGTAATAATATTATAGTTATAGTTCTGGTTACTGCGGTACAATATGTTGAAAGTATGTATTAATACCTGGCAGTATACATGTGTGAAAATAATCATATGTGTATAATAACAGAAGAAGTATGACTAATGACTAATGATGGCAGCAGCAGCAGGAGGCATCTGGCGGGACCACGGCAGCAGCACAACCACACACGTCACGCTGTCCAGGCACCGCTGTGATAGGAGTTAATCTGAGAGACAGTGGAGCACAAAGGCTCCGGAGAAGAAGCTGAGTTAGTGACATCCAGAATGGCCGGGTTAGCTAGATGCAGTAATAGGATACGAGAGAGAGAGAGAAGGAGAGAAGGGGCCCGGTGTATTATAGAGGGGTCCTCCAGCAGACTAGGCCTAAGTCAGCCTAACTAAGGGCTGGTACAGGACAAGCCTGAGCCATCCCTAACTATAAGCTTTATCAAAGAGGAAAGTCTTAAGTCTAGTCTTAAATGTGGAGACGGTGTCTGCCTCCCGGACCGTAACAGGAAGATGATTCCACAGGAGAGGAGCCTGATAGCTAAAGGCTCTGGCTCCTGATCTACTTTTGGAGACTTTAGGGACCACGAGTAATCCTGCGTTCTCAGAGCGCAGTGTTCTGGTGGGATAATATGGCACTATGAGCTCTCTAAGATATGACGGAGCTTGACCATTTAGAGCTTTATAAGTTAACAGTAGGATTTTAAATTCAATTCTGGATTTTACAGGGAGCCAGTGCAGAGAAGCTAAAACAGGAGAGATATGATCGCGTTTCTTAGTTCCTGTTAGTACACGTGCTGCTGCATTCTGAATTAGCTGGAGAGTTTTTAAGGACTTACTAGAGCTACCTGATAATAGAGAGTTACAGTAATCCAGCCTTGAGGTAATAAAAGCGTGGACCAATTTTTCTGCATCTTTTCGGGTCAGGATAGGCCTAATTTTCGCAATATTACGCAGATTAAAAAATGCAGTCCGTGAGGTTTGCTTTAAATGAGAATTAAAAGACAAATCTTGATCAAATGTTACTCCGAGGTTTCTTACGGTAGTGGCAGGGGCCAGAGCAATGCCATCTAGAGAAACTATGTCATCAGATAAAGAGTCTCTGAGTTGTTTGGGGCCAAGAACAATAACTTCAGTTTTGTCTGAATTTAACATCAGGAAATTGGTGCTCATCCAAGTTTTTATGTCTTTAAGGCAATTATGGAGTTTAGTTAATTGATTGCTTTCTTCTGGCTTCATTGATAAATACAACTGAGTATCATCCGCATAACAATGGAAATTTATAGAGTGATTTCTAATGATGTTACCTAAAGGAAGCATATATAGAGTAAACAGGATTGGTCCGAGCACAGAACTCGGAACTCCAAAACAAACTTTAGTACGTAAGGATGGTTCATTGCAAACGTCAACAAATTGAAAACGATCAGATAAATAAGATTTAAACCAGCTTAGTGCTGAACCTTTTAAGCCAATTAAGTGATCCAGTCTCTGCAGTAGAATTTGATGGTCAATTGTGTCAAACGCCGCACTAAGATCTAATAAAACAAGTACAGAGACGAGTCCTTTGTCTGAAGCAATCAGAAGGTCATTTGTAATTTTAACTAGAGCTGTCTCAGTGCTATGATGCACTCTAAATCCTGACTGAAATTCCTCAAATAAATTATTATCCTGGAGAAAATCACACAGCTGGTCTGCGACTACTTTCTCAAGGATCTTTGACATAAAGGGAAGATTAGATATTGGTCTATAATTGGCTAACACCTCTGGATCCAGGGTGGGCTTTTTTAGTAGAGGTTTAATTACAGCTATCTTAAAAGACTGTGGTACATAGCCTGTTAATAAGGATATATTGATCATATCTAATATATGAGTGTTAACTAAAGGAAAGACCTCCTTAAGTAGCCTAGTTGGGGTAGGGTCTAAGAGACACGTTGATGATTTGGATGAAGAAATCACTGCAGTCAATTCTTGAAGAGAAATTGGGGAGAAGCAATCTAAATATATATTAGGTTTTACAGCTGTGTTTGAGGTTAGATAGGTACTATCTGAGGGCAGGAGGTCATGAATTTTGCCTCTAATAGTTAGAATTTTGTCATTAAAAAAGCTCATAAAATCATTACTGCTAAGGGCTAAGGGAATACAAGGCTCAATAGAGCTTTGACTCTCAGTCAGCCTGGCTACAGTGCTGAAAAGAAACCTGGGGTTGTTCTTATTGTCTTCTATTAGAGCTGAGTAATAGTTTGCTCTGGCATTGGAGGCCCTCTTATAAGTTTTGAGACTGTCTGTCCAGATTAAACGAGATTCTTCCAGTTTGGTTAATCGCCAATTCCTTTCAAATTTTCGCGATATTTGTTTTAACTTACGGTTTGACAGTTATACCAAGGAGCGAACTTTCTTTGCTTTGTTAACTTCTTTTTAAGAGGAGCTACAGAGTCGAGCGTTGTTCGTAGCGAGCCTACGGTGCTATCAACAAAATGATCAATTCGGGAGAGGTTAAAGTCGGCACGGGAAACCTCTGTTACTGAAGGTATTGGTATTGAATTTAACGATGAAGTAATCTTTTCCTTAAGTTTTGTGACAGCACTATCTGATAAACATCTAGTATAGTAACTGTTGCTGAGTGGCGTGTAATCGAGTAAAAAGAAATCAAAAGTAATCAGATAATGATCCGATAGTGAGGGATTCTGTGGAAAGACTTTTAGGTTATCAATTTCAATTCCATACGTCAGAACTAGATCGAGGGTATGGTTAAAACAATGAGTAGGTTCATGTACACCCTGACTGAAGCCAATGGAGTCTAATAATGAGATAAACGCGGTAGCCAGGGAGTCATTATCAACGTCGACATGAATGTTAAAATCGCCTACAATAATAACTTTATCTGATTTAAGAACTAAACTGGATAAAAACTCTGAGAATTCAGATAAAAATTCAGGCACGGTACACTATAATAAATAAAAGTGGCTGCGAGGTTTTCCAGGTCGGATGTAAAAGACTAAGAACGAGGCTTTCAAATGAATTATAATCTAGTTTAGGTTTAGGACTGATTAACAGGCTAGAGTTAAAAATGGCTGCAACTCCCCCTCCTCGGCTGCTGCCTCGAGGAATGTGGGTATTATTATGACTGGGAGGAGTGGACTCATTTAGACTGACATATTCATCTTGACAGCCAGGTTTCAGTGAGACTGAGTAAATCAATATGATTATCTGATATTAATTCGTTTACTAACACTGCTTTAGACGATAGAGACCTGATATTCAACAGTCCGCATTTAATTCTCCTGTTTTGTCTTTCTGTCACAGAAGAGGTTTTAATTTTTATGAGGTTGTTATGCACAACTCCTCTTTGTTTAATTTTAGATTTTGATAATTTAGGCGGTCGGGGGACAGACACCGTTTGTATAAAACTATTAAAACTTTGGCTGGGTAACTGAACTAGAAGCTCAGAGAGGCGTTTAGGACTGCGTCTCCGAGTCCTGGTCTCAACTCTGGGTTGTCAGGGATTTAAATTACTAATAAAGTTTGCCAGGTTCCTAGAAATGAGAGCAGCTCCATCCAAAGTGGGATGAATGCCGTGTCTCCTAATAAGACCAGGTTTTCCCCAGAAAGTTTGCCAATTATTAACGAAACCCACATCGTTTGCTGGACACCACCTGGACAGCCAGCGGTTAAATGATGACATGCGGCTAAACATGTTATCACTGGTCAGATTTGGGAGGGGTCCAGAGAACACTACGGAGTCCGACATCGTTTTTGCGTATTCACACACCGAAGCAATATTAATTTTAGTGACCTCCGATTGGCGTAACTGGGTGTCATTGCCGCCGACGTGAATAACAATCTTACTGAATCTACGTTTAGCTTTAGCCAGCAGCTTTAAATTTGATTCAATGTTGCCCGCTCTGGCCCCAGGGATACATTTGACTATGGCCGCTGGTGTTGCTAACTTCACGTTTCTCAGAATAGAGCTGCCAATAACCAGAGTTTTATCCTCAGCGGGTGTGTCGCTGAGTGGGGAAAAGCGGTTGGAAACGTGAACAGGCTGGTGGTGAGCCGTGGGCTTCGGCTTGGAGCTGTGCTTCTGGCGGACCGTGACCCAACCTCCTGGCTGAACGGGAGTTACCGGAGGACAGTTAGCAGAGGCTAAGGCTATGCTATGTGGCTCTGCACCGGCTACAGGGGGCTGGCTAACTACCGCAGCTGCTGAATGGTTTTCCATGGTGCGGAGCCGCGCTTCTAATTCACTAAGCCTCTCCTCCAACGCAGCAAATAAGCTACACTTGTTACAATTACCACTGTCGCTAAAGGAGGCAGAGGCATAACTGAACATTTGACACACCGGGCAAGAAAGAGCAGGAGAAGGAGAAGCCATGGCTAAGCTAATGTAGCTAACAAGGCTAAGAGCGTGCAAACAACAGATAAGAGATTAGCGAGAAAGTCGTAGAAAGGAGGAGAGCTATAGGTGCTTAAACAGAACCAGTGTGGGTTATGACTTGAAGTAGACATAAAAGCAGCGTTAAAGCAACTGAGGTGAGAAAGCAGGCAAGTGGAATTCACCAGAGCAGTACAGAGACGCTGTCACAGAAAAAGCGGAAATGACACAACTCGCTTACCGCAATACGTCAGCACGTCATGCATCCTTCCTCTTCCTGGACTTCCTCCTTACTTGCACATGGCTTTCTCAGCCCAAACAGCACTGCCATCTTCAACCAAACCCAGGCTCCCTGATACAGTCAGGGCTTCACATCTGTACAAATGTTATTTTAAGAATCCTCACATCCCACTGACCACAAGTCTCTGTGTTGCTAAATACTTCAGTAATTAAAACAGCCCAGTGTTAATATACAGTAGACTATGTATAGTTTATGATGAATGTATTTAGTCTCTGATGACTAAACTTCACTATCAGTCACACGTGTTTTCTGTTCAGAGAATAAACCTTCAAATCAGACAAATACAACCTTAATCTCTAAAATTCTACAAAATTGAGTAGTTTATCTAAAATGTCATCTTGTTGAGTCGACATCTAAATCAATCAGCTGTTAGATCAGATGAGAGCCAGGCGGTGGAAAGCAACTGCAGTGCCTGGCTCTGAAAACTGCGGCCGCCTCGCTCCCGCGGTTTCATCGCCGTCCAATTTTGTAATACGTCAGAGCAAGTCGGGATGAAGTCGGACACAAAACTAACCGGCATGCATTGTGCACCGATCGCCAGTGATCGAATCTGCACAGGCCTGGCTCATCTTGAACGAACCTACTAAATCAGTGAAGTCTGCTGATGTCTGCATCCCTAGCGGACTCTCTGGAAGTCTGCAGAAAGTCCACTATAGGCCTCTTGCGGACTGGATGAATTGGGGATTTGGACAGCCATAAGCATTCCCAGACTTCCTGGGAACATGCCATATATACTTTTTTTAATTTATTTTTCTGACAGAATCATTTTGCTTTCTTTCCCTTACTTTCTTTCTCTTTCACTTTCATGGGGAAAGATATGAGCAGCATAAGCATTCACTAACTCATATGAATCCTAGTGCAGGGGCAGTCTAAACCAATTTGAAACTTTCAGGGGTGAGAGGGGCCTCAGAGAGCTTCCAATATTTTTTATACAAAGTTTAGTCTTTTAACCGATTTATTCAGCCAATTTTAATTTATATGGCACTAATTATTTAGAAATAAAAACTGCAAACAGATCCAAACTTTTAATTCCAGGCTTTTTGAGAGCCTCTGAAAGACAGGCAGCCATGAAAATAGCAGCACACGATTAATTGCGATTTTTTTTTTTTTTAAATTAACGTGAAATTCCAGTCTTAACATTAACAGTACATTGGATATTTTAATCATATGTTGACCACTCAACTAAAAATGTCCCATGTTTTTATTTCTGAAATCTGGTCACTTCACTGTAACGTGAAGCTCTGATTGCCATTTCTTTACAATATTTTGTGTATCTTCAACACTGACAAGCGTGAAAACATTTCACACAAAATGGTCAGAAGACTAAAGAGGCCCTTTACAAATGCAAGTCCATTTACCATTTACCAAAAACATTTTTGTGTCATGCCTCAGGCTTTTTGCATTCACCGAAGAAAAAATATCTGGAAATGTATTTACAATTCAGCCTATGATTTTCACTGTTCATAATTTTATATTGAAAGATACAGATAAAGGTCATTTTAAGTTCCCAGAATGAATTGAGAAGCACTTTATGCTTGCATTTATTTTCTTAGACTTAGTATTTATCGTATGCAACTCAATTAAGAATTAAATGAAATCGAGGGATCACGTGAGGTGGTAGGCGAGCATGGCACACTAGACGCGGTGTCTGCCTCCCAAACTTTTCCAACTTTAGCCCTTATTTGAAGGTGGAGTGAAATAAAAGTCCCTTCACAAATCAGTTGGGAACTTTTTGGTATTAAAAGGAAGACAACGACTTCTAACACTGACCGAGCACAGACGAGGAGCAGCAGGAAGAAAGACGAACACGTCTTCCACAGACCAGCCATGCAACCTCGCTGCTCAACACCACGCCGAGGACACGCAGGTGGACGAACCTCCCAGGTGGGCACAAAACTTGGCTCTGCAGCTCTCCAAGATCAGAAATGATTTCATAATTAGAATGGACAGCATGGCCAACTCTATCCATGTGCTTAACAAAGACACCAGAGCTGCGCTCCACAGGCTGGCTAATGCAGAAAAACGTATCGGGGATCTGGAAGATAAAGTGGAAAAAACCTCCAGAGAGGCGCCTGCGACTGCTAAAAAGACGCTAAACCTTCTTCAGAAAGTGGATGAGTTGGAGAACAGAAGCAGACGAAACAACCTGAGGCTGGTGGGTGTGAAGGAGGGTCTGGAAGCGGGTGACATCTACACTTTGTTGGCGCGAATTTTAGGCTTCATACTACGGCTCCCCCAGGACCACACTCCCCCGGACATTGGGTGCCCAGACCGCATCCTAATCCCAACCAGCCCCCTCGGCACATGATCATACGCCTTTCAAGGTGGAGGGATAAACAAGATATTATGAGAGCGGCAGCCCAGAGGAAAGATCTGGCATGGGAAGGGCAGCGTTTCTTGGCGTACCAGGACTTTTCTGCAGAGGATTCCCAGAGACGGGCACAGTACAACGACCTGAAGAAACCGCTGCGTAAAGCTGGCGTGAGGTTTGGAGTGGTTCACCCTGCCACTCTTATTGTCACCACTGATGAGCAGAAGTTCACATACTCCTCTCGGGAAGATGCCGAAAAAGACCTGAGGCAGCGTCTTCCACGATTCTTTGACGCCTGATATGACTGTAGACAGAAATGTAGTCTGAATGCATCTCAGAGCAGCGCGCAGGATATCATGTAATACGAACGTGGTGCCCGGTTTCATTGATGTATATTATTTGGTTTTGATTATACACTCATAATTTGTTTTGAGACCTTATGTGGGAAGCATGGGTAAATTCCTCCACTCTCTGAACAAGTTAACCTTTTTTTTTCTTTTCTTTTGCTTTCTAATGGGCTTGTATTTAGTTTAATTTACCTTGGGTAGGGCAGAGGGACTTCAGCTGTGCCTGCGCCACACCTTCACGGATATGGGACATCTATGTTGTGTATCTGGCTTTACTGCCAGACAGGCCTTTTGGCATTTCTGTTGTTATTGTTGTATCTTTGTTTGCCTCTTATGTGTATATATGTCTGTTAGCCCCTCCCCTCTCTTTTTTGGTACATGGTTAGGGTGCAAGCTGAGTTTTAAAGTTCAGGGCTTGAATGTTTTTTCTCAGAGATGGATAAAAATGTAAATACTATTAAGGTGGTGACTTTGAATGTAAATGGTATCCAGAATAAAATTAAAAGACATAAGATCCTTACTTATCTAAGGTCCCTTAATTGTGATATCGCTAAGTTACAGGAGACTCACCTAAATGCAGAACAGTCGAAAAACCTAAAACAGCAGTGGGTGGGGCAATTCTTCTCCTCTTCAGGAAGTCAGGCTAGTCAGGGGGTGAGCATTTTAATCTCCAAAAATATAGCATTTAAACTGAGTAAGAGCCACACTGACCTTGAGGGTAGGTATATAATAGTTACTGGTCTCTTGCAGAATCAAAAACTTACACTGGTGAATATTTATGCACCTAACATATCACAACCATTTTTTTTATCAGCCCTCTATCCAGTGATTTCCTGCCATATGGAAGGACCGCTTGTCATTGCAGGAGATTTCAACTGTGTGTTAAATGCATTATTAGATAGGTCGAATGGTCCTCTTCCATCAGATAGGTGAAATTCAGCTGCAATGCATGAGTTTCAGATGCAATTATCAATCAGTGATGTTTGGCGCATGGTAAATTCAGATAATCAGAATTATACTTTTTTCTCTAACCCACATAGCTCTTATTCCAGAATAGACTGCATCCTCATGTCCTCAAACCTTACTCAAAATATAATTAATTCTCAAATTCATAGTATTCTTGTGAGTGATCATGCAGCTGTATCTGTCTCTTTTGCTCCACCTTCCAGTCCTCATAGATCTAAGCAGTGGTGACTCAATACTTCTCTTCTTAAAAGTACAGATTTTGTTACATATATTGGAAACAAAATCTCTGAATTTTTTGAAATAAATTTGAACTCAGTATCAACTGTGTCCACTGTATGGAAAGCCTTTAAGGCCACATGCAGAGGATGGATCATAAGCTACGCAACAGCTGAGAAACGTAAAAAAGCAGAGAAAAAGTTACCTTTATTTATTTATTTTTTTATATATTTTTTTTATATATAACATAAAGCACACAAACAAAACAAAGACAAACAAATAAGACCCATACCACACTACACACAAACAAGGAACAACAAAAAGAAAAAAAAAAGAACAAAACAAAATCCAAAATAAACTCATAGGCTGGGATGACATAGTTCATGTCTTTAGGGTTTCTGCACATATCTATGTATACACATATACATCTTTATCTCTGTTAGCATATTCTATTTCCCACTTTCATTTTTAACCAAGCTCAGTCCATACTCATGCTAAGTTAGTAAATAAATAAATAAATAAATAGAAATAGAACAAATATGAGAAAAAAAATATAATAATAATAAATCATCCAATCAGACTGCCTCAGGCACTCTCCAATTCATTGTGTCATACCTTTTACGGATTGTGTCGCTAAGGTGCTTGGGCAAGGGCTAAGTCTTTAATAACTTAGATCTTTGAGTGTCTATAATTTGTTTTTTTGACGGCAGCCCTAATAAAAATTCCCATACATAATGCATATACATTCCAACAGAAATTTTACACTTGGTACATATGGGAGACTTGCTGGATCAATTCTACTTAGAGAAAATTTAACAATTGCATTAATAAAGCTACGAGCCTGGAGGTAAGCAAAAAATTCATCTACACCATATTTGTCTCTAACCACTGAAAATGACATAAGAACACCATTATCCTCAAACAGCTCTCCTATCACTTTAATACCTCTATCAAACCAGGACTGAAATATCCTGCTCCTAATTCCTGGAGGAAAGTTCCTGTTATTTACAAGCGGGGTTAGATGAGAAACTCCATTCTTTCTGCCTGTATGCAATTTCCTTAAAAACCTTAAATGAGTTACTAAGTCCAGGATTATCTGTTGCTCTAACTGGAGGTCTTTTTATACTTGTGAGTTCTCCCAGTAGTTCCAGAGGGGTACATTCCCAAGCTTCAGTAGATTCTGGTCCACCTTTAAAATAGCAGTGAACCCATTCGTATATAGTTTGACTGTGGCAGGCCCAGTTATAATATAAAATGTTTGGGAACGCCATCCCCTTGTAAACTTGTAAAAGTTCAAATTAAGAAGATTTTTGACATTAGGAGTAATAGAAATGCCTAAATATGTGGATCCGGAGGTAGATAAAGAAAAGGGAGAGTCTGGCCAGTTTAGTGGGTCTTCACCACCCAATGGCATGGCCACTGATTTGTCAAAATTTATTTTATATCCTCATATAGAGCCGAATTTTTGTATGATGGATATTATAACTGGACATAATTCTTTTGGTCTGGATACAAATAATAATACGTCGTCCGCATAAAGGGCAATTTTGTATATTACTGGTCCCATTTGGATACCTGTAATATTCCTATGGCTTCTAATGGCCTCTGCTAGAGGCTCAATAGCCAACGCAAAAATAAGTGGTGATAAAGGATCCCTTTGGCGGGTAGCTCTACCTAATGAAAATTCTGAAGACCACGCATTATTAATCAGTACACATGCCTTGGGTGAGTGATATATCAATTTAATCATACTGATAAACTCTTTACCTAATCCAAATCTTTCAAGGTAGCTGAATAAGTAAGGCCACTCTACTCTATCATAGGCCTTTTCAGCATCAAGTGAATGACCAGGCCTGGCTTTCGATTAATTTTTGAGTGTTGAATAATATTGATTAGTTTCCTCATATTTGTCTGAGACACCCTGTTCTTAATAAATCCGGTTTGGTCATCTTTGGTTGATAAAGGTAAGTAAGCTTCCAGTCTTTTTGCTAATATTTTGGAAAATATACGGCTATCTACATTTGTTAGGCTAATGGGTCGATACAACCCACCCCCCAAAAGTTACCTTTGGGGTTAAATGTTAAACTGAGGAAACTGGAGGAACAGCATATGGCTGACCCTTCAAACTTAGATCTTAGAAAATCTCTCACTGCCACCAGGGCAGACCTACAGAGGATTTTACATGAGGAGACAGCCTATGCTTTATTTAGAACACAAAGACTGTATTTTGAGTCAGGTGACAAGGCTGGGAGGATGTTGGCGTATAGAATAAAACAGATAGAGAATAGGCAGTTTATTCCAGCAGTCAGAAATGAACAAGGTAGACTACAGTGTGATGTTAAGTTAATTTCCCAAACTTTTAAACAGTATTATACTAAATTATATGGAACAGGGGGTGGGGCCAGTAAAGAAAAGATGGATGTCTTTTTTAAGCATCTGGAGCTCCCTTTTGTGAAGAGGCAGGATAAACTTGTGTTAGATGCCTCCTTAACAAGGTCAGAGATTGAGACTGCGATTGGGAAAATGGCTTCTGTGAAAACTCCAGGGGAGGATGGTTTTGGTACAGAATTTTATAAATGTTTTAAAAATCACTTATCCCCCATATTACTTTTACTTTATGAAGAAATTATTGAACGTGAGATCATGCCTCCCTCCATGTGTAAAGCCATCATATCCCTTTTGCCCAAAGCTGGAAAAGACTCTACTCTAGCAGGAAACTACAGGCCATTAAGTCTTCTTAATAGTGACTACAAAATATTGGCAAAGACGCTTGCCCTTCGATTGGAAGGTGTAGTCCCATCCATAATACATGTAGACCAATCTGGTTTTATTCCGGGCCGTCTAGCTGCTAATAATATGCGCAGGCTTTTTCATGTACTGCTGGGTGCTGACTCCCTTAATGAACCTGCAATAGCTGCATCACTTGATGCAGAGAAGGCCTTTGACAGAATTGAATGGCCTTACCTTTTTTATTCTTTTAAAAAGTTTGGTTTCGGTCCTAGGTTTATTAGTTGGGTTAAGGCCCTTTATTGTAATCCAATCTCAGCTGTCAAAATTAATGGCCTTATTTCAGATTTTTTCCCCCTGCAAGGTGGAGTGAGGCAGGGATGTCCCGTCAGCCCCCTTCTTTTTGTCATCTCTCTGGAACCTCTGGCCCGTGCAATCCCTGCTTGTTCAGACATATATGGTGTTAACTTATATGAATATGATTATAAACTGAGCTTATACGCTGATGATATATTACTGACACTGAGTAGACCATTCTCTTCCTTACCAGCAGTTTTAAATTTAGTTAATACCTTCGGAAGTTTTTCAGGGTACAAAATTAATTGGAAAAAAAGTGAGGCGATACCTCTTAATTCTAACACATTCAAGTCTGATCTTGGGGATACACCGTTGTTGTGGCAATTAAAGGGAATGAAATATTTAGGAATTATTATTAAAGCCCCAGTCACAGAAATATTTACTTTGAATGGCCCATCTATCCTGCGTGCAGTAAAAGATGACCTTGAGAGATGGTCCAGCTTACCACTTTCTTTATGGGACAGAGCTGAACTTTTGAAAATGAATGTATTGCCTAGGCTTACGTATATAATTTCTTATATTCCTCTTAAGTTTCCTGACTGTTGGTTTAAAGAAATACGTTCCCTTTTCATTAGGTTTTTATGGTGTGAAAATAAACCTAGAATTCCATACAAAAAGTTATGCATCCCCAGATCCAAAGGTGGACTAGGTGTTCCAGATTTATTTAATTACTATATTTCATATAACGCACGGTATCCACTCTCATGGGCATACAAGGATCACTATCAGGTGGGCAGTTGGGAACAGCTTGAGGAATCGGTACTAGCTCAATATAAAGGTAGATCCTTAGCTTCGTTATGGTACTACCACAAACCCCCTGTCACCTTGGAAAATTGTATAATTAGTTTTTCATGTTCCATTGCTAGAATTTTACATAAAAGGTTTAATAATAATAGTGGACTATGTCTTCCCTCGTGCCTTATTTGGAACAATCCTGCTCTTATGTCTGGAAGAGGCAAGCTCAGTAGCGAACAATTGATGACATATGGCATTAATACAATCGGACAGATTTATGATGGTAATATTTTACCCTATGAATTGATAAAGGAAAGATTTGGCCTATCAGATGCGTTCTTTTTGACATATGCTCAGTTATCTTCCATTTTGAAAAAAAGTACACTGAGGGGACAGAGCCTGCCTCTTGCCAAGAACAGGATGAAGTTTTTGTGAGAGCTACCCAGTCAAGACGTTCTGTCTCTTGTATTTATAAATTTTTGTCATCTGATTGTTATAAGTTGTGTATCTCCACTCAAGAGGCATGGGAGGGTGACCTTAAATTATCTCTTTCAGTTGCACAGTGGACCCTTATTTGGAATTCTAGCATACATTTGTCTAAATGTGTAAGATACAAGATAATTCAGTATAAGATTTTATGCAGAGCCTATATTACTCCCGTCAGACTTACAAAGATGTCTGAAAATGCTGATGATTTGTGCTGGCATAACTGTGGCCTCCGTGGCTCATTATTTCATCTCTTGTGGGAATGTCCAGCTGTCCAAACTTTATGGTTAGAGATGCATGCAATTATGACAGAGATCCTTGATGTCACCTTCACCCTGTCTCCCACGGTATGTATTTTGGGATGTAAGCCTGACAAAATAACCAGCCCCATTATCAGTCGCCTATGGGCTATTAGGCTGCCTTTCAGTTAAAAGGTTAATTCTTTGCAATTGGAAAGAACAAAAGCTGGTCTGTTTCTCAAAGGAGGTATGGCTTGAGGAATACTTAGACCTCCTTAACATGGAGAGAGCGGCCAGTTTTCTGAAAGATTTCGATAAGGGTCTTGGTGGACAATGGGATATTATTAGGAGATATTTGAATTAGATATTGATAGTCAGTACATTTATATAATTCATTTCATATATGAATTATGTTCCCTCTAGAGGAAATGAGAGCATGCAAATGTAGGCTACTTATTTATTTGTCCTTCTGGACATATGAACTTACACCTTGTTCATCTTATTTATTCTACATTCATCACTTGTTGAGTTTGTGTGACTCTCTACCCTGACATTGCCTCGGAGTATCATGTACCGTCCCCCCTCCCCCCTGTTTATTCTCTGTGTGATTCTGTCTTGTCTGCTTGCTTGTCGCTTGTCTGTTTTTGTATCTGTTATGTTTTGTCTCTATGAACTGAAAAAAACTTTAAATTAAAAAAAAAAAAAGAATTAAATGAAATCAAAATTAATTGAAATGAATCCATTCTGGTTTTTGTGAATTGTAATCAAATTGAACTGAGATCAATGTCGATACCTAGCCTTATTTCATGTGCCATTTTACTGTTTTATTACATCACCTCTGAAAATGTCACAAAAAATGTATTATACTAACAAGCAACACAGAATTTTTTTTTGTTGTTATTTTCTCATTGTCAGATTATGGTTAAAAAATTACAATACCAACCTCCTCCATTTTTAAAAAAAATTTACAAGCACTCTTGAAGCTTCATAATTCACTTCCACCATTTGAAAGGGTAAAATCAGAGGTGTGGAGATATTTTCCAAAATATGCAGAAGACAGGCCTATGCAAGGAACTAATGATGGTTCAGTGATCATTAATGTGTTTGTTAAAATATAGAGGTTTTTGTTTCTCACATTTCAGTCATGAGCTGTGGCCATACATTTGCTAAATGATCCCTTGCTCACTAATTTAGTTAGGTTGATGTGAATGACAGTGTCAGATTGTTGTGTTGTGTTAACCACAGATCCTGGGCAGATTTGTGCTTGTTATAATATATCTTGATACTATTATAAAGCATAACAAAATATTATCATCAGTGATGATGATATATTAGCACATTGTCTTTTCACCTGCATATTCATTTTTGAAAACACATAACAAATAATGGGGACAAAGTGGTGCAGTGGTTAGCATTGTTGCCAGACAGCAAGAGGTGGGGGGTTTGAACTCCAGGGTGGGGGAGTCTCTCTGGGTGGAGTGCATGTTAACCAAATGTCAGCATGGGTTTTCTTCAGGTACTCCAGCTTCCTCCCAGTGTCCATGCAGATTAGTTGGTGTCTCTAAATTGGCCATAGGTGTGAATGTGAGTGTGAATGGTTGTATGTGTCAGCCCTGTGATCGTCTGGCATCCTGTCTGGGGTGTGCCCCGTCTCGCACAATGTCAGCTGGGATAGGCTCCAGCCCCCCCGCGACACCCAACAGGATAAGCGGTGGTGGAAATGAATGAAAGAATGAATGAATGAATAACAAAAAGTGGTTGCAATGTGTTTCTGAAATATTTCTTTTAGATACAATGAAAATAAAGAAAGTGCCCATCTTCTAGGGACCGGCTTAAAGATCCTAACAGTTATCAGCTGTATCATCTATTTTTTATTTAATTTTAAATGTTTAAACATTTTCTTGACCATTAAAGCTCCGCTAATATATCTTTTGATACGATAGGTCAGATGGTTTTGTGTTACATGAAAAATGTAGTTTGAATTGAATAACTCACAGATAATTATCACCTGACTCTTCAGTGCCCCTCAGTGCTAGAGCTTTTACAGAAGAAACAGTGTTCACCTAGTTAAGGGGTCAGATTTAAAGGTGCAGGAATGAACAGAGAGGAGCCTTATTTTGGCTCCAAGCCTGAAGCTACACTCAATTAGCAGATGATCCTGTTAATACATTTGGCCATATCTTGTATGCTTTACCAGATATACACCAGACATCCCTGTGCACTTTAAACACAGTAACACACTGAGACAGAAATGTGTCCATCCCAAGAACAAAACACCCAGACACAAGCAGAGTAATGTAGTGTATGCAGTTCAGTGCAACCAGGAATGCACAGATTTATACATCGGGGAGACAAAACAACCACTCCACAAGTGCATGGCACAGCACAGGAGAGCCAGCTCCTCAGGTCAAGACTCGGCTGTCTACTTACATCTACAGGAGAAGGGACACTCCTTTGAGGACAGCAATGTGCACATTTTGGCCAGGGAGGAAAGATGGTTTGAAAGAGGAGTAAAAGAAGCCATCTAAGTCAAGCTGGAAAGACCATTGTTAAACAGAGGGGGTGGCTTACGACACTAATTATCCCCCACCTACAATGCAGTCTTGGGATCTAGTCCAGGTATTTTGTGAGAAAAAGGGGGTGAACCTCGGACAAATTGCAACAGAAACTCTTTCAACTGTTTTAGTCTCATAAATATGTTATCAATCAATCAATCAATCAATCAATTTTATTTATAAAGCCCAATATCACAAATCACAATTTGCCTCACAGGGCTTTACAGCATACGACATCCCTCTGTCCTTAAGACCCTCACAGCGGATAAAGAAAAACTCCCCCAAAAAACCCCTTTGACGGGGAAAAAAAACGGTAGAAACCTCAGGAAGAGCAACTGAGGTGGGATCCCTCTTCCAGGACGGACAGACGTGCAATAGATGTCGTACAGAACAGATCAGCATAATAAATTAACAGTAATCCATATGACACAGAGAGAGAGAGAGAGAGAGAGAGAGATGCAGGTAATGACAGTAGCTTACAACAACATTAATGAAAGTAATAATATTATAGTTATAGTTCTGGTTACTGCGGTACAATATGTTGAAAGTATGTATTAATACCTGGCAGTATACATGTGTGACAATAATCATATGTGTATAATAACAGAAGAAGTATGACTAATGACTAATGATGGCAGCAGCAGCAGGAGGCATCTGGCAGGACCACGGCAGCAGCACAACCACACACGCTACGCTGTCCAGGCACCGCTGTGATATGAGTTAATCTGAGAGACAGTGGAGCACAAAGGCCCGGAGAAGAAGCCGAGTTAGTGACATCCAGAATGGCCGAGTTAGCAAGATGCAGTAATAGAATACAGAGAGAGAGAGAGAGAGAGAGAGAGAGAGAGAGAA
Source organism: Epinephelus fuscoguttatus (assembly GCF_011397635.1). Lineage (NCBI taxonomy): Eukaryota > Metazoa > Chordata > Actinopteri > Perciformes > Serranidae > Epinephelus > Epinephelus fuscoguttatus. The sequence continues at coordinate 41,539,335 of NC_064765.1, read as the reverse complement.
GGAGAGAAGGGCCCGTGTATTATAGGGGGTCCTCCGCAGACTAGGCCTAAGTCAGCCTAACTAGGGCTGGTACAGGGCAAGCCTGAGCCAGCCCTAACTATAAGCTTTATCAAAGAGGAAAGTCTTAAGTCTAGTCTTAAATGTGGAGACGGTGTCTGCCTCCCGGACCATAACAGGAAGATGATTCCACAGGAGAGGAGCCTGATAGCTAAAGGCTCTGGCTCCTGATCTACTTTTGGAGACTTTAGGGACCACGAGTAACCCTGCGTTCTCAGAGCGCAGTGTTCTGGTGGGATAATATGGCACTATGAGCTCTCTAAGATATGACGGAGCTTGACCATTTCGAGCTTTATAAGTTAACAGTAGGATTTTAAATTCAATTCTGGATTTTACAGGGAGCCAGTGCAGAGAAGCTAAAACAGGAGAGATATGATCGCTTTCTTAGTTCCTGTTAGTACACGTGCTGCTGCATTCTGAATTAGCTGGAGAGTTTTTAAGGACTTACTAGAGCTACCTGATAATAGAGAGTTACAGTAATCCAGCCTTGAGGTAACAAAAGCGTGGACCAATTTTTCTGCATCTTTTCGGTCAGGATAGGCCTAATTTTCGCAATATTACAGATGAAAAAATGCAGTCCGTGAGGTTTGCTTTAAATGAGAATTAAAAGACAAATCTTGATCAAATATTACTCCGAGGTTTCTTACGGTAGTGGCAGGGGCCAGAGCAATGCCATCTAGAGAAACTATGTCATCAGATAGAGTCTCTGAGTTGTTTGGGGCCAAGAACAATAACTTCAGTTTTGTCTGAATTTAACATCAGGAAATTGGTGCTCATCCAAGTTTTTATGTCTTTAAGGCAATTATGGAGTTTAGTTAATTGATTGCTTTCTTCTGGCTTCATTGATAAATACAACTGAGTATCATCCGCATAACAATGGAAATTTATAGAGTGATTTCTAATGATGTTACCTAAAGGAAGCATATATAGAGTAAACAGGATTGGTCCGAGCACAGAACTCATGGAACTCCAAAACAAACTTTAGTACGTAAGGATGGTTCATTTAACGCCAACAAATTGAAAACGATCAGATAAATAAGATTTAAACCAGCTTAGTGCTGAACCTTTTAAGCCAATTAAGTGATCCAGTCTCTGCAGTAGAATTTGATGGTCAATTGTGTCAAACGCCGCACTAAGATCTAATAAAACAAGTACAGAGACGAGTCCTTTGTCTGAAGCAATCAGAAGGTCATTTGTAATTTTAACTAGAGCTGTCTCAGTGCTATGATGCACTCTAAATCCTGACTGAAATTCCTCAAATAAATTATTATCCTGGAGAAAATCACACAGCTGGTCTGCGACTACTTTCTCAAGGATCTTTGACATAAAGGGAAGATTAGATATTGGTCTATAATTGGCTAACACCTCTGGATCCAGGGTGGGCTTTTTTAGTAGAGGTTTAATTACAGCTATCTTAAAAGACTGTGGTACATAGCCTGTTAATAAGGATATATTGATCATATCTAATATATGAGTGTTAACTAAAGGAAAGACCTCCTTAAGTAGCCTAGTTGGGGTAGGGTCTAAGAGACACGTTGATGATTTGGATGAAGAAATCACTGCAGTCAATTCTTGAAGAGAAATTGGAGAGAAGCAATCTAAATATATATTAGATTTTACAGCTGTGTTTGAGGTTAGATAGGTACTATCTGAGGGCAAGAGGTCATGAATTTTGCCTCAAATAGTTAGAATTTTGTCATTAAAAAAGCTCATAAAATCATTACTGCTAAGGGCTAAGGGAATACAAGGCTCAATAGAGCTTTGACTCTCAGTCAGCCTGGCTACAGTGCTGAAAAGAAACCTGGGGTTGTTCTTATTGTCTTCTATTAGAGCTGAGTAATAGTTTGCTCTGGCATTGCGGAGGCCCCTCTTATAAGTTTTGAGACTGTCTGTCCAGATTAAACGAGATTCTTCCAGTTTGGTTAATCGCCAATTCCTTTCAAATTTTCGTGATATTTGTTTTAACTTACGGGTTTGACAGTTATACCAAGGAGCGAACTTTCTTTGTTTTTAACTTCTTTTAAGAGGAGCTACAGAGTTGAGCTTTGTTCGTAGCGAGCCTACGGTGCTATCAACAAAATGATCAATTCGGGAGAGGTTAAAGTCGGCACGGAAACTTCTGTTACTGAAGGTATTGGTATTGAATTTAACGAAGTAATCTTTTCCTTAAGTTTTGTGACAGCACTATCTGATAAACATCTAGTATAGTAACTGTTGCTGAGTGGCGTGTAATCGAGTAAAAGAAATCAAAAGTAATCAGATAATGATCCGATAGCGAGGATTCTGTGGAAAGACTTTTAGGTTATCAATTTCAATTCCATACGTCAGAACTAGATCGAGGGTATGGTTAAAACAGTGAGTGGGTTCATGTACACCCTGACTGAAGCCAATGGAGTCTAATAATGAGATAAACACGGTAGCCAGGGAGTCATTATCAACGTCGACATGAATGTTAAAATCGCCTACAATAATAACTATCTGATTTAAGAACTAAACTGGATAAAAACTCTGAGAATTTAGATAAAAATTCAGAATACGGGCCAGGAGCACGGTACACTATAACAAATAATAGTGGCTGCGAGGTTTTCCAGGTCGGATGTAAAAGACTAAGAACGAGGCTTTCAAATGAATTATAATCTAGTTTAGGTTTAGGATTGATTAACAGGCTAGAGTTAAAAATGGCTGCAACTCCCCCTCGGAATGTGGGTATTATTATGACTGGGAGGAGTGGACTCATTTAGACTGACATATTCATCTTGACACAGCCAGGTTTCAGTGAGACTGAGTAAATCAATATGATTATCTGATATTAATTCGTTTACTAACACTGCTTTAGACGATAGAGACCTGATATTCAACAGTCCGCATTTAATTCTCCTGTTTTGTCTTTCTGTCACAGAAGAGGTTTTAATTTTTATAAGTTTGTTATGCACAACTCCTCTTTGTTTAATTTTAGATTTAGATAATTTAGGCGGTCGGGGGACAGACACCGTTTGTATAAAACTATTAAAACTATGGCTGGGTAACTGAACTAGAAGCTCAGAGAGGCGTTTAGGACTGCGTCTCCGAGTCCTGGTCTCAACTCTGGGTTGTCAGGGATTTAAATTACTAATAAAGTTTGCCAGGTTCCTAGAAATGAGAGCAGCTCCATCCAAAGTGGGATGAATGCCGTCTCTCCTAATAAGACCAGGTTTTCCCCAGAAAGTTTGCCAATTATTAACAAAACCCACATCGTTTGCTGGACACCACCTGGACAGCCAGCGGTTAAATGATGACATGCGTAGTTATAACATATCAAAAGTCCCCAGAAATCCCAGTGTGGGAAAGTGTTGAAAATGCTGAAAAAGGTGATGCCACCATTTCCCATTGACACCCATGTTAAACAAGCATGAATCCGCAATAGCTGTGACCAAATTTGCTACTGTAGCACCATTTATGGACAAAACATAGTCATTCTTTCTGGCATAGTTCCACATGGTCTCTAGTTGCAGTGTGCAAATTTTGAGCATTTTTGGTCAAGGACTTTTTTTTTTTTTGTAAAGATATTTTTTAGGGCATTTTTTGCCTTTAATTGACAGGACAGTGAAGCATGAGGGGAGAGAGAGAGAGAGAGAGAGAGAGATGCAGCAAAGGGCCACAGGCTGGACTCGAACCTGGGCTGCTGCGGCAGCAGCCTTGTACATGGGGCCACTATCTACCACTAAGCCACCAACGCCCCGGTCAAGGACTTTTTGAGTTGAGAATTCACGAAAAGCTTTGTGGACCAACCAACCGACCGACCAACCGACAGAGTGAGCTATAGAGCTGCGGGTCACAGCTAAAAAAATATTTATGCATGTTTTCTTGTCTGATGTTCACACAAAAGGTTCAGTACTGTCCACAATCAGCCATAAATTGCAGTGTATGTGCAAAAGGAAATTTGTAATATTATAGGCATTCACACAAATAGCAATAGAAAATCTGACATTAGAAAAGAACCACTCAAAGCAATGAGTTTTTTAGTAATGCCTAGCACTGAGGTGTGTGTTAAGAGCAACAGCCCTGCTCAATGTGTCACTAATGAACATTTCTGGTCCTGGTTTGTCGATAACTTGCAGGTTATAGTTCTGCAGGGCCAGCAGCATGCTCTGCAAACGCTTGGGAGGTGTCACACCTATGACTTAGGTGAGGGAAGTGTAACCATCACTAGAACCAGACTCATCACATAGGTCAACAAAGGATGACAAGCACACACTGAGGCAAGGTGCAGGGTGATTTATTTTCCCAACATCAAAAGTAGCAAAACAGGGGACAAATCCTGGATTGCCTGCAATCAACAATAAACCAACACAAAAGGATTAAACACCAGAAAAAGAGAAAATTAACAGTGTAATAATGAATCCAAATAAACTAATAAATAAACAAAGAAAATACATTTTAACCATGGTTTTAAATACAAATAACAAACTTCACCTTCGAAGGAAGATGTTGAGAGCTCCTCACAGCACCTCTTTAGCAGGACTCAATGAACTGGGATGGTGGTACGCTGTTTTTATACTCCATAACCCCGCCTACCAGCACCATCCATTTTAATATAACATTATCTGTGTATTTTTTTAACTGTAGTCGAGGTCATCCTCTGTTCACACTTTTAATATTGTTTGTACACAATTCATATGTTTTTAACACAGGGATCCATTTTAACATTAACCATTAATGTCCATTATTGTCTTTTAAAGTTGCTTTGTCACTTGGTTTGGTCCATCTACACATCTCCATAGTGCAGGTATAACCAGTCAGTGCAATCAGTTCACAATCAGTTCACTATTTAAGCAGTGCAAATCCGGCCCATGGCCCTTTAGAAATCCAGGAAGTAATCCAGGTAATGGTGTGGCTGTTGTGTGGAGAAATGACTGTTAAACAAAGGTGATATTTCAAGCTAGGTGTTAAATATTGTTGAGTTTGGTAACCCTGAGTGTGCACCCTCAAGGACACCACACAAACACAAGTTGTTTGAATATCCTTTGTTTGATGTTTAATGTGTCAGAGCTGCAGGGGCCATGTTGGAGCACATGGTCACAGGAGGCTTCCTGAAGATTGCTATGAGAGGCTTGTGATCAGTCTCTGCTGTGATTGTATCCCGTCCATACAGGTAATGATGGAAACGCTGGCCGGCAAACACTATGCTGAGGCATTCTTTCTCAATCTGTGCATAGTTTTGCTCGGTAGGCGTGAGTGCTGTCCTTACTGCATCAGGCAGCAGCCCAAGCCATGCTGGCTGGAGTGGCTCTGCACGGTGACAGGTTTTGACACATCATTGTATCGCAGCACTGGCGTCATTGTCATTTTATCTCCCCAACAGCTGCCTCATGCTTCGGCAGCCAGTGCCACACTGCGTCCTTGTCAGTGAGCCTACTCAGAGGCTCGCAAACTTCAGACAGCTGAGGAAGAAACTTAGCCAGGTAAGTGACGAATCCAATAAGTCTGCACACCCTTAACATCAGACGGAGGTGGCATGTCCAAAATGGCTCAGATTTTCTCTGGGTCAGCTTTGAGACCTGCAACTGACAGTATGTGTCCATGGAAACGCACCTCGGATACTTTAAACTGCAGTTTCTTGACACTGAGGCGCAGTTTGACGTGACGACAGCGGTCTAGAAGGGCAATCAGCTTTGCATCATGGTCTTTGACCGCCTTATCCTCACTGATGCCACAGCCTACAACGAGAATGTCATCTGCTATAGGCTCCACTCCCTCAAGCCCTGCCAACAACTCATGCTGCTTTCTTTGGTACACCTCCGGGGCCACTGACACACCAAATGGAAGTTTCAACCATCTTTTCCCAGCTCCAGGGTGTCCAAAATGTGGTCATGAGACTGCTGGCTTCATCCAGCTTACACTGCAGAAAAGCATCCCTTGCATCGACCAGTGTAAAGACTTTGGCTTTGGGCAGCTTATACAGCACATCCGCTAGTGTGGGCATGATGTAATGCGATCGCTTCAGCACCCGGTTAAGGTGGTGCGGTTGTAAGCATATGCGCAGCTTTTAATAATAATAATAATAATAATAAATTTAATTTGTATAGCGCTTTTCAGTGACCCAAAGACGCTTACATAGTAACACAAAAGGGGTAGTGACAGACGGGGGAACAAGCAGAAGTGAACAACATAGTGAACAAAAGAAATGATGGGATGTAACACAGGCGGTATAGGAACAGTCAATGGGGTGGAGGTGGTTAGGGGTAGGGGAGGTTGAAGGCTTGGGAGAAGAGGTAGGTTTTCAGGCGGGATTTGAATATGGGAAGTTAGGGAGAGTGGCAAACAGGTTGCGGGAGGGAGTTCCAAAGTCGGGGTGCTGTTCTGGAGAAGGCTCTGTCGCTGAAGGTTTTCAGTCTGGATGTTGGTGCAGTCAGGGTGAGAGTGTAGGAAGATCGGAGGGCTCGGGAGGGACGGTGGGGGATGAGGAGGTAAGACAGCTTTGAAAGTGAGGAGGAGGATTTTAAAGTTGATGCGTTGTTTGATGGGGAGCCAATGGAGGGAGTGGAGAACGGGAGTGATATGTTCACGTGACCGGGTGTGGGTAAGGAGGCGGGCAGCAGAGTTTTAAACCATTTGCAGTCTGTGGAAGGAATGGGAGGTGATGCCAGTGAGGAGGGAGTTGCAATAGTTGAGGCGGAAGGAGATGAAGGATTCAGCAGCAGGGGGAGAGAGGCAGTGTCTCATTTTGGCGATGCGGCGGAGGTGGAAGTAGGAGGTCTTGACGATGGAGCTGACATGGTGATCGAAGGAGAGGGTGGGGTCCAGGAATAACGCCAAGATTGCGTGCCAGGGGGGAGGGGGTGATGGTCGAGGTGTCGATAGTGAGTGATATGGGTCCAGTTTTGTTGAGAGTGGATTTGGTACCTATGAGGAGGAGCTCTGTTTTGTCACTGTTGAGTTTGCCACTGTTGAGACTCATTTAGACCATTTTTTCCCCCCCGTTGAAGGTTTTTTTGGGGGGAGTTTTTCCTTTTCTTTTCTGGTCTTTTGACAATAACCATATTGCTGTTCCAGTCCGTGGGCTCACTGGTTGATGTGATATGCCCCTCTGCTTCATATCTGTCCAACTGAGCCTTCACAGCTTCCTTCATGGCCACAGGGACGTTGCGTGGTGCACACTGCACCGGCTGAACTGCCAGGTCCAGCTCAAAATGGACCTCACCTGGGAGTGCCTCCACCGGACCAGTGAAAACATCTTGGTATGCTGTGATTACAGCATTTCTTGAGAGAGGCGTTGTGAGACTGTTGTCCACTGTGTTGAGCCCTTCCACTCTGAGCTCCTTGGGGATGGTGAAGCGCGTGATTTCAATTCAATTTTCAATTGTATTTATAAAGCCCAACATCACAAATCACAATTTGCCTCACAGGGCTTTACAGCATACGACATCCCTCTGTCCTTTGGACCCTCACAGCAGATAAGGAAAAACTCCCCCCAAAAAAACCTTTAACCGGGGGGGGGGGGGATGGTCTAAATGAGTCTCATCTTCTCTGAAATGGACACTGACAGCAGTGGCAACTGCCGTGTGTTCACAACCTCAAACTCCAGTTCGTATTTGCGGCCCCATACAACACAATCTGTAGTGAAAACTCCTAGTGATGGCAGCCCTTGGTCTGAGTACATTTTCAGCATGGTGCTGCTTGGTTTCAGTTTTCCTCTCGGAGCTAGTCTCTTCTTGTCCCTGAGACTCATGAAGCTGCACGTAGCTCCTGAGTCAAGCTGACACCTCTGTAATTTGCCATTCAGTCGAAGATTAACGAACCATTTCTTGCATTTTGTCTCCACTGCACCAATGCTCACTACCGCATACACATCATTTGTTTCCATAACAGTGTCTTCTTTATCAGTGTCCAGACCCTCTACTGTGTGTAGTTTTCCACTTCTGTTCTTTGTTTTGTTGCAGACCCTTGCAAAACAATTGGCTGTGCCACAGGCATTCTTGCCATATACTTGGCAGTGTTCTTTCCCCCACCCATGAGATGTGCCACAGTACTTGCATGTGGTATGACTCTCAGCTTATGATCTGGGGTGACACCTCATTTTCTCTGCTATGCTTGGGTGGTCTGCTGAATGTGTGTTTCACGATAGCATTGACACTGTCCAAGCGAGATCTCTCCTGCTCCATAGATTTCAACTGCCATTCACTTAGCTCAGCTGCACAGCATGCTTCAATGGCGCTGGCTAGCGTCAAGTCCTTTTCCCTCAGCAGCCGCCTGCGTGTGCTCTCATTAGCGATGCTGATAACTATTTTATCTCTGATTAATTTGTCTCGTAGGGCTCCATATTCACAAGTAGAGTCTACTCACAAAACAGTCAATTGTCTCACCTTCCTCCTGTTTGCAGTGTCCGAAGATGTAGCGCGCGTATATCACATTCTTTGCAGGTTTAAAGTACTGTTCCAGTGAGTTCAGGATGACGGCCACGTCGCTTGCTCCGCGGCACTCTGAGTTAAGTTGTGCGTAGTTGTGTGTAGACATGTTGACACTCCACTCCCATAACACTCCTCAAAGTTGCCGCCTGGACCACCTTGGGCCTTGTCACCAAACCCGTTGCTAAAGCATAATCCTCATATTCAGCTCTGAAGATTTCCCAATTTGCACTCAGGTTGCCACTGAGCTTCACTGGAGTCGGCGGAGGCCATGGCTATTTCCTGGCGTTGCGACGGCGCTGCCACAGACATTCTCGGTCGAGACTGGCAGACCTCACTCAGTGACTTTATATGCTTCTAGAGACTGGATTAGTGAGACAAAAGTCCACTTCTGACACCACCTTTTTTATTACACCATGAGTCCACTTCTGACACCATGTTTGGTGTTATGGTGCTATAAAAAAGAGACTGCACACATTAGCTTCACTGCTACTTTAGTGCGAACAGTAAGTAACTCACAAGCACAATAGCCTTGCACAAAGCAGGCTGGGGAACTGCATGGCTTTACGTCAAGTGCATTACCACTGAACATCCAATAGGTGGTACTATAATACCACCCACAACCAACGGCGCCGGAAGCAGAGGGGCCAGGGAGCCATTGCCCCCCCCCCCCCCTTTTACCCTCCTGCCACATTATTTTTAAGCTGAATCAAAGGTCCCTATATTACATTACTTACGGTATAAAAAACTTTCACTCTTCACTTCCACTCATATGGTCGGTAAAATACAGAGAGGGGCCACAGGGAGAGAGATACAGCCTTCAGCAGGCACTCAATTGTGCGCACCTGTTACTGCCTCACCAGCCCGGTAAAGCCTCGAGCATCCTCGGCAGGCTCTGGGTAGACTCTCAGCCATCTGGCTCTATCCAACAGCACCTAGCAGTAATTCCCACTAGCCCTGGCACCGTATTGTAAGAACTCCCCAGTTATAAAAAATAGAAATAAATCAAAAAGCAAGCCAAATTGTAGGCCTATCTGGTTCGCAATCAACATTTCGCTGGTGTGCTTTATTTTTTTCTCAATGCCCCTCCGCGGCCCCGTAGTACACAAACATAAAACAAAAAATAAAGAATCTGAATTTAAACTCAATTTGTCTGACTTACATTTATCTCTTTCATATCATTAATGCATAGATCTATGCTTTTGATGTGATATGCAGCCTGCCTGACAACATAGGCTACAGAGGCCCTGGACCTGCTGCGCACAGAGGTGGAGTGGCATTTTGATCAGGAGGGACTCCGGGTAGCTGCAGGGCGAGAGCAGGCACTTCTTGAGGCGGCTCAGGGGAAACTAGCAACTCCCCCTACTGGCCACACAGAGAATCAATACATAAAACCTCAAAGAGCAGCCTGGCATCATGTGAATGTGCCCTTTATAGGCAGTGGCCCTCTTAATACCTGATCAGTCCTTTCTGAGTCTGACAGGAAAGTGGGCCACTCAGCTGGGTCTACTGGTGGAGGTGCTGATCTCTGCAGCAAACTGGACGCTGCTGAAGAAGGAGATGAAACATCAATGTCGATGACCAAAGATGGGAGGACCTATAGGGAAATTAAATTAATATTTTTAAAATTAAAATTATTCATCTCAGAATGTTCTGCAGTACACTGAGCAATTACAAAGGCTGTTTTGTTGTTAACTTACCAGGTAGAGCTGAGGTTGCAGCAGACACAGAGGAGACAGTGGGCACAGTTGATGGAGATGGACCTCAGATGAAAAACAACAACAAAAGCTAGTCATGTTAGATGTCATATTACACTTGAAAATTATGCTGCTTATTTATAAATAAAATAGTACAGCTATAGCTTGTAATAAGAAAACAATCTGCCAGTGGAACAACTGAAAATTGCTTGAGAAGTTTTGAAATAATATGCATTTGTCTAAAACATGTCCCTTTTCATCTGATTATATCTTACAGTGTATCAAAAAATATTCATATCAGAATGTTCTGCAGTACACTGAGCAATTACAAAGGCTGTTTTGTTGTTAACTTACCAGGTAGAGCTGAGGTTGCAGCAGACACAGAAGCAGAGTGGATGGAGCAGAGGATGGAGATGGACCTATGATGAAAAACATGTCCCTTGTCATGTGATTATATCTTATATTAGTATATCTTAATAAGGTAATTTGACTAGAAATTAAATACATATGGTGACAGTTTTTCCCTCACCTGATTCATTAGCCTTGGCTGAGCCTGAGGAGGTGGACTGCCCCTGGGCTGAGTCAGTGCCTCCTCCAAAATACTTTAACAGTGCTCCTGGGGAAGTTTCATATAATTTATGAGCATAATAGGGAGTTGATGTAAAAGGAATATGTTTATTTACTCATAAATTACTATGCAGCAAACGATTGCAAACAACATATCTCAAACTATAAGTTAACTAAGTTAATTCATTAATGCAAAAACATATTGCTAGCCAACGTCACCGTGTTTGTAATTAAATTTAGTTATTAAACGTTTGCTATCAAACATTATCAAAAACATTGTTTTGATGCCAAAAAGCAACCCAGAATATATATGTACATACACACACACACACACACACACACACATATATATGTATATATATATATATATACACAGTACAGGCCAAAAGTTTGGACACACCTTCTCATTCAATGTGTTTTCTTTATTTTCATGACTATTTACATTGTAGATTCTCACTGAAGGCATCAAAACTATGAATGAACACGTGGAGTTATGTACTTAACAAAAAAAGGTGAAATAACTGAAAACATGTTTTATATTCTAGTTTCTTCAAAATAGCCACCCTTTGCTCTGATTACTGCTTTGCACACTCTTGGCATTCTCTCCATGAGCTTCAAGAGGTAGTCACCTGAAATGGTTTTCCAACAGTCTTGAAGGAGTTCCCAGAGGTGTTTAGCACTTGTTGGCCCCTTTGCCTTCACTCCGGCATTCTCTCCATGAGCTTCAAGAGGTAGTCACCTGAAATGGTTTCCACTTCACTGGTGTGCCTTATCAGGGTTAATTAGTGGAATTTCTTGCTTTATCAATGGGGTTGGGACCATCAGTTGTGTTGTGCAGAAGTCAGGTTAATACACAGCCGACAGCCCTATTGGACAACTGTTAAAATTCATATTATGGCAAGAACCAATCAGCTAACTAAAGAAAAACGAGTGGCCATCATTACTTTAAGAAATGAAGGTCAGTCAATCCGGAAAATTGCAAAAACTTTAAATGTGTCCCCAAGTGGAGTCGCAAAAACCATCAAGCGCTACAACGAAACTGGCACACATGAGGACCGGCCCAGGAAAGGAAGACCAAGAGTCACCTCTGCTTCTGAGGATAAGTTCATCCGAGTCACCAGCCTCAGAAATCGCAAGTTAACAGCAGCTCAGATCAGAGACCAGATGAATGCCACACAGAGTTCTAGCAGCAGACCCATCTCTAGAACAACTGTTAAGAGGAGACTGCGCGAATCAGGCCTTCATGGTCAAATAGCTGCTAGGAAATCACTGCTAAGGAGAGGCAACAAGCAGAAGAGATTTGTTTGGGCCAAGAAACACAAGGAATGGACATTAGACCAGTGGAAATCTGTGCTTTGGTCTGATGAGTCCAAATTTGAGATCTTTGGTTCCAACCGCCGTGTCTTTGTGAGACGCAGAAAAGGTGAACGGATGGATTCCACATGCCTGGTTCCCACTGTGAAGCATGGAGGAGGAGATGTGATGGTGTGGGGGTGTTTTGCTGGTGACACTGTTGGGGATTTATTCAAAATTGAAGGCACACTGAACCAGCATGGCTACCACAGCATCCTGCAGCGACATGCCATCCCTTCCGGTTTGCGTTTAGTTGGACGATCATTTATTTTTCAACAGGACAATGACCCCAAACACACCTCCAGGCTGTGTAAGGGCTATTTGACCAAGAAGGAGAGTGATGGAGTGCTGCGGCAGATGACCTGGCCTCCACAGTCACCGGACCTGAACCCAATGGAGATGGTTTGGGGTGAGCTGGACCGCAGAGTGAAGGCAAAGGGGCCAACAAGTGCTAAACACCTCTGGGAACTCCTTCAAGACTGTTGGAAAACCATTTCAGGTGACTACCTCTTGAAGCTCATGGAGAGAATGCCAAGAGTGTGCAAAGCAGTAATCAGAGCAAAGGGTGGCTATTTTGAAGAAACTAGAATATAAAACATGTTTTCAGTTATTTCACCTTTTTTTGTTAAGTACATAACTCCACATGTGTTCATTCATAGTTTTGATGCCTTCAGTGAGAATCTACAATGTAAATAGTCATGAAAATAAAGAAAACGCATTGAATGAGAAGGTGTGTCCAAACTTTTGGCCTGTACTGTACATTTTGTGATATTGGGAAATCGGGAACAGGAACACTTTGACTTGACTATTAGTAGCCGACTTGTGACAAGTGTACTCAGTTACAATGGGAATATAGGTATCTTTACCTAGGCCAGATGACCTGAACTCAGCTGATCTGGAGCCATGTGCATAGCTGACACTGAAATCTAAAAGAAAGGACACACATCATTATTTGTGGACATGAACATGAATTGCAGAATTTTGCACAAAAAACAAACAACTATTTAAGTTAAGTAATACATACCATTCCTTGCTTGCTGTGATGGCAAGCGAGTGTGGTAGGGGCTTGAGTTATACATTGGCATTCCTAGAGAAATACAGACAGAATCAACAAAATAAGGCTACAGGTTCTAGCAAAACAGTGAGACACTGAATAAGCTATATGCACTTGACACTCCCACCCATCTAATTAACATTTCCAGTCAGTGCATGGTCTCCAGTACGTCAGGACCAGTAATCTCCCATAGAGGCACCACTGCTTCCTAATGAACTGGAGAAAATATGAGTAGCTGAGAGAATCACATACATACAGCCTATTAGTCTACTTACCATTATTACAGATGTCCGTGGACTCTAACTCTGCCAAATAGCTTCCACAAAAGCCTAAAATGAAAGAACACAAAACAGGAACTATGAGTGTTGTAACTTGGACAAAGCACATTTACATAGGAAACAAGCTTTAATGCCCATCCCAACGTAGTAGTGTGATGCTTCCCCGTTAAAGGGTTTTTTTGGGGAGTTTTTCCTTATCCGCTGTGAGGGTCTTAAGGACAGAGGGATGTCGTATGCTGTAAAGCCCTGTGAGGCAAATTGTGATTTGTGATATTGGGCTTTCTAAATAAAATTGATTGATTGATTGATTGATGTGGTTCACTTACTATTATTAGCCTGGGGAAATGACAGATCCTCTGCGTAGCTTCCTGCAGAGGCTAAAAGAAGGGAATACAAGGCATGAATGGTGGATGCTGTAACTTTTGACCATGTATCACAAGACTGGAATGCTTGTATGCAGTGTTGGGAGTAACGTGTTACAGTAACTGCGTCACTTTTTGCTGTAACGAGTGCTGTAACTAATTACTTTGTCAAAAACCATAACGTGTTACTCATTACTGCGAAACAGGCTTGTTACTCATTACTTCACGGTCGTGCCGCGGTGGTATCCATCTGTCAACATGTAACTACATCATGTATGACCTAACAACCTAAGAACCTGTTTTCAGTGACGGATAGTAAATTCACTCCAGCGGTGATCTTGTTTTTGGGTCAATCAGTTGCGTCTGCCATTTGTGTCAGTTATGATTAAACCGATGAATTGGTCCTCTAACACATCGTAAAGTTTCACATGTCAGAGTTTTTCAGGAGAGGAGAAAGTCGGATTTACCTGTAAGTGTAGCGAGTCACTGCTCTCTGCACATAAACAATGAGGCTGTCTGTCAAGCAGCCGGTGCAGCAGGTTCAAGCACACAACGTAAACAATGTGAGGGAAGAGACTGGTGGATCACAGTGATCCAGTCACGGTGAGTAAAAGGACAACAGGCTGCAGCAGCAGCGATCTGTTCTGACCAGAGCTGGTCAACCCCGCCGCTGGAGTGAATTTACTATTGGTCACTGTAAACAGGTTCTTGCATGTAACTCGGTCAAAGTAAGACGTATCCTCATGATTTTTGCAGCTCTGTTAGGTCAGACATCATGTGGTTACATGTTGACAGATTTAGACATGTCAGACTTACATGGATTCTGAGTCCATCGCATTGCATTTCTACCCCGCTCCTCCCTACTGATTTAACTGTTAAATGTTTTTAATTCAACCAATCTATGTTGTGATACTGGGTACAATGATCAAATTTTACAGTTGTTTTGTTGAACACGATGCCACATCAACCCCAAAATAATGTGTTTGCATTTGTAGAGGGTTGGAAACAGTTGGAAACAATAAAAATATTTAATTCATTTGCACTTACACTACTAACACTGCTATGGCAGGTTCAGGTCACTAGGTGGCGCATTGTGCTTGTAGAATACATGTAAGAAAGCCAGATTACTGGCAGCCTCCTTGGCCATCCAGTCAAGTTACTTTCCCAACTAACTAGTTACTTTGAAAGTTACGAGTAACTTAATGTAACTGAGTTACTTTTGAAAGAAGTAACTAGTAACTGTAACTAAGTTACTAATTTAAAGTAACTTGCCCAATACTGCTTGTATGTACTGACACAGGAACTAAATGCTTTAAAATTAAAGCTTACATGCAAAATTCTGTCTCTACCATTTTAATAAGTAATGACATACCACTGCTTGCATCTGAGGGGCACTTGCTGGATTCTGGCACTGTATTAACAAATAAGTGGAATTAAACACGAGAAATGTGTACAGTAGGCGTAGCAGTTAGTGCCATAACTGACAGTGTCATCTCTGTACCTGGAAAACGAACAGCTGGTGGCTTTGCAAATTTTCTCTTCACTTTTATTGTTTCTGGCTCTCCATCCGACTCCAAATACACAGGATTTGGCCTTGAAAACAAAAATTAAACATTTAACATTCCCAGCAATTGAAACAATTTTAAGCATAATTAAATTAAGTTGAGCAAGCCTTGAGAGACAAAGTTCACAGGCCATGAGCCTATTGCTTGTTTTTGCAGAATGAGTTAGCTTAATGTACAAGTACACACAGACATGACTAGTCTATCACAGGAGAAACATCTAACTCGCTGTGTAACTGTGTGTGTGTTTATCTCCCTCTCACTCTGTGTAACTGTGTGTTTATCTCCCTCTCACTCTGTGTAACTGTTTGTGTATCTCCCTCTCACTCTGTGTAACTGTCTCTGTGTAACTGTGTGTGTACCCCCCTCTCACTCTGTGTAACTGTGTGTATCCCCCTCTCACTCTGTGTAACTGTGTGTGTATCTCCCTCTCACTCTGTGTAACTGTCTCTGTGTAACTGTGTGTGTACCCCCCTCTCACTCTGTGTAACTGTGTGTGTATCTCCCTCTCACTCTGTGTAACTGTCTCTGTGTAACTGTGTGTGTACCCCCCTCTCACTCTGTGTAACTGTGTGTGTATCTCCCTCTCACTCTGTGTAACTGTCTCTGTGTAACTGTGTGTGTATCCCCCTCTCACTCTGTGTAACTGTGTATCTCCCTCTCACTCTGTGTAACTGTCTCTCTGTGTGTAACTCTGTTGCGCTCTTCCTCTGTCGCTCTCACTCTCACTCTGTTGCGCTGTCTGTCGCTCTCTTTCTCTCTGTCAGGGTGGGCATTCACCACAAAGCCCCAGCATCTAGGTGTGAGCTAATAAGTAAACCAATGCACCAAACACATTTGGTTGAGGAATTCCACTGTACCTTGTTCTTCTTTTCCGACATTCCTCTGCTTCCTCCTCCAATTCCAAATCAGTGGTTGGACATCCAGTATTCACATACTTTTCTTCATACTGTTTGGCCTTTTCTAATGAGTCTGCAAAAGAATAAGTAGAACATACAGTATGAAATTTTTAAGAAGTATGATTACTAATTAAGAAAAGGTTTTGAAAATGGCAATCAGATTTTAATTCAGATAAATTTCAATTCACATCAGATAATGGTGATGCAGTGACTACCTACCACAATTAATTAAGAGCCGGACATCCTCATATGTGGTCCATCCTTCATGGGGTGGCATGTTTTCTTTGAGGGCCTTCATATAATTTATGTTTTTGGGGGGCCATAACAATGTTCCTTCCTTAGGATTGAACCAGCTGGCAAGAACTGTTGCAGTTCCGCCGTTTGGAAATAGTACAACGGCCCACAGCACCACTTCACTTTCCATCCTGTGTACAATAAATGTATTCTAATATTCTGATTGTAATTACATTTACATATAAATAATAAAAATCATAAAATGCCATTAACGTGCCTAGCAATATGAGTGGTATGCTACTGCATATGAGCAATTGGAATAGCGATGAGGCCATTTCCCTCTGATTCTGGATACAGAACACATTTACGTTTAATACAACTCAGTTTCCCAACCCCAATATCATCACATAACTCCTTAACCTTGTATGTACCTATGCATGAGGACTCACAGGGATAAGTGTAATATGATTCTTGGTGTCTGAACCTTTGTATATCACATAGACCTCATTTTCTTCCTGGACTACATTCTGGACTACTGCAATTCCATCTCCCAACTCAATACAATTTATCCCCCTGCTTTGTGGACAAGGTAAAACGACTACAGGAGACCTTTGTGTACTGTAGAGAAACACTGAAATGTTGAGGAAGTGGACCATCAGTATGGATTTTCTGTAAGACTGGTTCATCTGATGGTAATGGAACCTCGACATGTGGCATTTCTGACAATCTTTTGACCACCTGTTGTAGAGGTTGGTGTGGCTTGCGTAAAAGATGCTTTATTTGTCCAAGATAATTCTCAAAGGGGAATCCCGAAACATTATCCAAAGGTCCAAATTGTTTGTATTCATCGGCTAAGTGAATAAGCTGGTGTACATTGTACACAATCTCATCCCTGCCATACAACTGTCCAAAGTGTTCCACAAAGGAAATCATCAATCTATGTGCAAATTCAACCATATCACCAGAAATTCCAGGAGACAACAACAAATACATGGCCACTGAAAACAACATGAAGTAGTCATAAAACTCACTGGGAAGGCAATCCTTCAGCACTACAGGACCCCAGTACAACATGAAGGACCGGAGCTCAGTGGCCTTCCAACAATCTAGCTCATTCAAACCTCTTGGCTTGCGATTGAATTCACAAGGGGTGTTGGAATGTAACCCTAGCAGTTTATTTGATATACTGTTAACAGTTTGTGAAGGAAGTGATGGACTTGGGGCTCATCCTACTCTCCAATATGCTATGTGTGAGCTCAGTCCTGCGTGTTCTTTATTGAAGCAATAGGAGAAGATATTCGGTCTCAGTTAATGTAGTTTATTAAGCAGTAAAGGAATAAAATTACAGAGCTCTGGGTCTCAACTTCACGTCCCTGACGAACAACAAAGGTGTGTCAGTTCACGAAGTCTGACCTCCTGTCCTTTCCCTGACCCAGTATATTTGAGCGTAACAGAGTGTCATTGTGCACGCAAGGCGTTGTCCTCTTCTCATTGGCAGTTCCACTTCCTCCTTCACCACACCACGCCCCTGCCTCGTGTTAATCTGACTCCTTCCCGCTGACAGTGGGGGCGTGGTTCCTGTTTTGAAAGACAAGAGAACAACACAACTCCCTACACGTGCTGTACCTTACTATCTGTTCATCACTTTCTATTCTTTTTACCATATATGAAACTAATTATCTAAGCATTGCGGTATGTGCTCCTCAGACTTCATGTCTCTTCCTCTCCTGTACTTCTCCACTTCTGCAAAGCAAACACATTCAGATCAGCTGAAATCATCTCAGTATTCTCATTGTTCACACATCTAAAATTTATATAGTGAAACACAACTGATAGTAAAACATATAAAATCCTTCTATTCCCAACAGAAGCCGAGTGGCTAGTTTGCCCTTTGACCAAATATTCAACAGTTTTCTCATCACCCCAAGACAACATAGGTGCATGTAATCAATTGGGAATGAAGAGACCATATTTACTATCCCTGTTAAAGGACTGAGTGTTTGTTTCAAGTGATGTTCCTCATCAATCATCTCACAATAACTTGCATCTGTCCTGAGCCTGACATTTGTGTCAGGATATGTCATTTTGTTCCTCCATACACCCTCTTGATGACACTTGTCACATCCTGAGTATCCATTATGTGACTTTATATTTTTGACGAAGGCTTTGGCTGGAGCATCACACACAAATGAGGAAACCAGTACATTAAATCGTTTACCATTATGAACAATGCCATTAGCCAGTACATTTTTAAGGTCACTAACAAATTGCTGTAGATACTCAACAATACACCTTGGCTTGCTTAAACCACAAAAGATACCAACAATAAATGGGGACTTAGTGTAATCACATCTTAGAATTGCAAGTATAGGCCAGAACTGAAGTCTTGAACTCTTAAAGAGGGGGAGACCATCTATGTTGAACTGTAAAGTAAGAGTTCTGAGGTTCACTGGTAAATTTAAACATTTCAATCGTGAAAGTATTCCTTGCATCAATCCAAAATGATAGTACTCGCCACCTTGCATTTTAGTGGTTTCAACATGAGATTGTGTTCCAAGCAGGGTTCTTCCATCTTTTGGAAGCCTAGGGTGAAATAGTCTTAAGATGGACAGCAGAGCGGACAGAGCAACCACACTGATTGAGTAGGATGTTGCCCAATATCTTAAACTCCTTATGAGCAGATCCTGACTAGGCTGATGCTCATCATCACTGTCAGAATCAGAATCTGAGTTAACTTCATCATTGTCAGGTTCACTACCATCTGTATGATCATTTTCCATTTGTACGTGATCTGATTCAACTTCACTATTCCCAGCTACACTACTATCCACATGATCCCTTTCCATGTGTACATTGGAAGCTGGTGGTGCATCTAGTTGGGAAATGTGTGAGATTCTGAAGGGTGGTTCCCTATTCCCACATGGGTGTACATTCTCCCTTTGATTATCAAGAGTTTCCTCATATTCCTCAAGAATATCGTTCTCTATACTCCTTACAATTTTGCTGACTCTCTTTTAGCCCAATAAGAGGTCATCTTGAGAAAAGAGAGGTGGTGCTACTGTGATTGCAATTATTACTTGGCCTTCTGTATTGCAGTGAATCCTCTCGACTTGTAGTGTTATCACAACCCTGAAAATAGAGGAAATCAAAGCATAAGATGTTTCCAGATGAGCGTAGCAGAGCCGCTAGCTGCTCAGCCACTTCTATGGTGACTGGTGTTTTTTGGTTTCCCTCATCAAACTCAGCAAATACACAATCCAACAACTCCCAAACGCTGAGTTGTGACCGGCACATTCACCACGCTATGACATAACACTAACCCGCAGGGTTTCCCCCAGAAAACTTGTTAGGCCCGGTGGTAGGGTGACCCCAGTGTCCCAGCGGCCCAGTGGCAGCCCACCAGTGCCAAAGTGTGTTTTTTATATACATATATCATTATATATCCCCCCAAAATATATAAATCCCCATGGCAAGGCCCTACGTATCAGTAACAGATTCATTAATGGAGCAGTAGAATGGTTCCATAAAGCCTTGCCTAATGTTTAAAGTTAACTGAAAATTGTAAAATATTACCATAATCATGTATTATTATAAGACATTTTATGTAACATATTTTAACACCAGCTACTCTCTTGAAATGCTGTCAACCAACCACAAAAATAAATAAATAAATTAATAATAATAATAATATGAACAGTTTGCACTAAAAACTAAAAGACAACTGTCTGAAGTAGGCGTTATTTAGGTTTTTTTCTCTCAGAGATTTGTCTGCGTCTGCTTCCGGTTAGTTGCCATGGGAACACATGACACCCACTGATCTACTGTTTGGACTGGAGTGAACATAGATACGTGTATATATCTATGCCGAGTAAAAAACAAACGTGTGTAAACGGGAACCTTAGGAGCTGAAAAATCAAACGCTGGATCATTTTCATATGTGGTGAAAGCATGTGGGCTCACAGAAGCTCTGAGCTCTGTGCTAACAGCTAACAGCCCTGCTGCAGCGGCTGGCTGAGCCTCTCGGAGTCGCGGGTCGGTTCTCATTAACGGCAACGCGGTCGACTCGGTGCGGAGCTATCGGTCAGCTGGTGAAGCAGCGGTCTGATGAGCATGACGTCCGGGACATGTCCCGTTATGCGCGATTATGCTCAACCAGAGATGGTTAGTTGTGACGTTGTCAGGTGATGAAAAAAAGACACCTGATCATGTTTTGATGCAGTGCGAAGTAAATTAAAAAAAAATACTAAACAATGCTTAGCCTGGCAGGGGGCAAGTAAAGCCTGGTGGCCTGCCAGGCTTATAATACACTGGGGGAAACCCTGAACCCTCAACGTAGCGTCTGCACACGGACACACTAGCGTTAGCTAGCGTTATCTAGAATGCTAGCGCTAGTGCTAGCTAATGCTAACGACGCTAATAAGCTACAACCTCACGGTAATAATTCACAAAGTTGACATGCTGGAATTTCCAGGTGAAAACACATTATGTTCTCATTAGGACTTACCAGTTTGTCTTCTTTTGTCACTCGAAGGTAATGAAAGCCGCTAAAAGCTGCCAACCGCTGCCAACTGTTAACTGGTTTGAACTGGTTTGGTCTCAGGAGAGAGCAAGTCTCGTGGGCGGGGGCACAGATGCACAGCATGCCATACATTGAAACCATGTCTATTTAATGTTGACATTTCAACATTGAAAACCCAGCATCTATACAATGCTGATTCGACAACATTTTTTCAAATGTTGAAATGGTAGCTGTAATTAAATATTGAATAAACATAGATTTATCAACTTCAACCAAAAATAACCAATTTCACCAAAATTCAACGTTGAATCACTGTATTTTGCTATCTGGGAACCCTTGTGTAATAAAGCTAGATTTATGCGCACTGTTTCTTGAAGAAGTGTGTGTGTTGATTTTATTGTGAAAACAAAAGACAAACTGCTGGTTTGTGTGATACAACAGCTCTTTGCAATAAAATTATCCTTATATAAAGTGTACGACATTGACACACAAGATGACAGTGCATTATGTTACATCTCATCACGTTGTTGTTTTATTATATTATCTGTAGATCTCTATACCTAACATTACAAAATTAGCATACCACTACAGGTATTTTCCCTGATTAATTCATAACAGGTGTTTGACAGTGATCCCACAGTAATAAGCACTGAATCATGATTTTACTAGACGCCTCCTTTTTGTCCTCTTCTGTCTAATAATACTAGTAATCAGTTATTTCTCCAGAGCTCTTTGACACCAAAGAACATGAATTAAAGTGTCAGATAATTAAGTTGTGACTATTTTATTTTATTTTTGTTTAGTGACATGAATACTCAAAAGGGAGAATTGTAATTGTAATTTCCTACCCGTGGCAGACAAAGGGGTGTGAAACGCACCTTAATGAGCGCTCGGGCATAAATGTGTAGGTCTCTCCATGTTTGGGGTCTTTCTTCACTCTGACCGCTTGTGTGTTGAATGACCTTTTCTTTGCAAAGAAAATAAATTCTCATTCTTCACCAGTAGCAGAGAATTTCCACAACACTGTCAGGTGTTAAAATTGTTTATAAATAAGTGTTTCTGTGAACAGAAGCAGCAGTTGAAAAAACACTGCTGTAAGAGGGAAGGTAATGTGATTAGTGAAGTGCATGTAAACATAGGGCGTGTAGCATGCAGTTGATGTTGGCCTGACTATTACCAAAACTAACCATCTGTAGGGCCTGCCTTTATCACTCTCTGGGAAACCAGGTCTTAGTATAGTAATGTATACTGTTTTGCAGATGCATCCATCAATCATACACTCTGGAGGCCGGTTAGAGAGGACAGCCTTCTCCGGTGCAGAGTGGGGTTGTCCTCTCTGTCCAAAGTTTAGAAGCTCATGGCCAATGGGAGAAAGTTTTGATTTGTCTGTTAAAATAAACTAATAAAAATGATGTTGAACTGTAGTGATGTCTTGTTTCTTTCTCTTTGTTTTGATGGATAAGGGGGACATGTCTCATGCAATTTTTGATCTTTTTTTAAAAGTCAAGTTTTTATTGCTTTTTGAAAGACATTCAAGATTTTTTTTTAATCTGGAGGTGGAGGTGGTGTACATAAATAAAAATTAACAAATAAGTCTAGAAAGAAAAGGAAAAAAAAACAAGCAAGCAAAGAAAAAATATGTTACACATATATCCTCATACATGACTATACAGGATCACATAATCACAGCAATTTTTGATAAAAAAAATTCACATGATGTGCTGTCAGAACTTGGTTAATTTAATTTAGTCATTTAAAATAGGTTTTAATTGCTGGGGTTTATTTATCTTAAACAAAACGTGTTTATTTTAACATTATTACTGGTTTCGGTTTGTTTATTAAATTATTTATAAGAAATTGTTTATTTTGTTATTTTTATTTTTATATTATATATAATTATTGCTTCATAATAATTTTGTATATTATATATATATATATATATATATATGTGTGTGTGTGTGTGTGTGTGTGTGTGTATGAATGTGTGTTACTATTCATTAATATTTTTATTTATAATTTATTTCTGTGTGCAAAATTGCACGTTTTAAGAACCAAACATCGAGTACATAGAATACGAACATTTTCCGCTGTTGAGTTAACGCATTTCGTATTAACTGCGAAGGCCGAAGTTTTTAAAAATCATTATTATTTACTAAATATACAATAATACACAATAAAAGCCCGAAGGTCTGCTGCTACAAGAAGAACTTCCGCTGCTGAGGTCACGTGTTTCCTGTCACCCATGGAGGTCACATGTTTCCTGTCACCCGTGGAGGTTGGAGGTCTGCAGCCAGGTACTCTTGAGTCCCAGAGGCATTCAACTACCAGAGGGCTTTTGAAATGCTCTGATTCAGGGTGCTGTACTTGCAAATCGAGAGGGAGGGAGGAAAGCAGTAATTTGTGCCTGTTTGTGTGTAATTTATTTGAATCTCACCTTTTGTTTTCCTTTCGTTTTGCGTATTTTGTATTGTTTTGCGTATCTGGAACTGTACTTGTGAGTGTGAGAATTTTAAAAGAATATTTTGTCTGCACATGATTTTAAATATTAAAATAGCCCTCCAGAGGCAGATCAGTACATCAGTCATTTTTCTTTTGATTACTGAAATGTTTAACCACTAATACTTAATACGTATTTTAAGTGTAACCCTTCACCATAACATACAACTAGTGTTTTTATCAGTAAAAATGGAACATTTTTCACACATAAAAAGCACAAAGATGTTGAAATCTAGGCATATTCTGCCATCATAACTTTGCTCTCAGAATTCACCAGATTGATGCCTTTAAATCAAATACAAAATTTTCTCCCGGGGGAGCATGCCCCCGGACCCCCTTACACATATATATATCTTATTGTTCAGACTTAGATATTTGACCGTACTTGTATGTGCCCCTGTATCAAAAGGACTGGCCCTAGCTTGGCCCCCCCATTGAAACTGGCCTAGAACCGCCACTGCTCTTACCGCTTGTGTGTGTCCAGAGGATGATGCGGAATTTTGTTTCAAATAATCAAAGTCCACAGATAGTTTCCTAAATCATTTTTATTGCAATAAATATCCACCATTCACTCTCATCATTAAATGTGTATCAAGCAAGTAAGTCTATCCTAAATCGTTTTTATAAGTATTATCCACTATTCACTCTGTATCAAGCAAGTAAGTAGCCTAAGTAAGGTAAGCAAGACAGAAAGACAGGCGACGAACCAGTGGCGTCGCCTGGCCTGGGCATCCGGGGCTTAAGCCCCAAACGTTTTTTCTTAAGCCCCGAATAATTCAACTTCAGAAGAAATAATGATAACTGTACATTAACGAGCCACTAAAGAAGTTGTAGTTTTCCATTTTCAGTGAATGCAACACAGGATGACGTCGAGACCATAGACTGTATAAAATAATGGACGTAGTCGCCGTGACGTCATCCGTCCGTTTCTGAAGAGTGGATTTGAAGCTCAAAATACTCCGCTCTGGACGTCGCCATCTTGGCAGTGCCTGACTCCGCCCAACTCCCGGACAATCAAAAATGGGCAAAGAGGTGGGCCAAAGGAAGCCTGGCTGCCTAAACACACCCACCTCGCTCGGCGCTGCTAAGTTAGCTAAGGCTAACAAGCTAGGCTAAGAAGCTACGCTACTTTGGCTAGCCCTGTGGTGTTGGCTGCTCCCTTGGTGCCAGCTCCCTCACGAAACTTGAGGTAAGTTGAGTTTAGCTGAAACTAACGTTATACAACAAACTTTGAAACAATGATTCAGCTGTTATCTTAAAAAAAACGCTTCAACTTTTTTTTAAATATATAACGCTAATAATTTATTACACTCATTTTACTTTCATATACACAGCGTGGATCATTGGTGACTATGTCCGGCGTGGTGTCCAGAGAGCTGCAGAGACCTTGGGAAGCACCCTCAGCATGCCGGGCGTCCGTGTCTGCTGGTTTGGCTGACTGCAGTGGGGAGGCCTTCTCTCCTTCTTTTCCCACTCCCTGCGAGGAAGAGCAGCACCAGATGTCCTCATCATCCACTGTGGCGGCAATGACATGGGGAAGGTCAGCAGTGTCAAGCTGGTCAGCATGATGAAGGAGGACCTGCACCAGCTTCACCTCCAGCATCCTGGCATTAAGATAATAGTTTCTTCATTGGCCCAAAGGTGCAGGTGGGAGGCTGGTGGCAATCCAGCAAAGATTGATAAGGCCAGGAAATGTGTGTTATGGCTACATTTGTTCATAGTTTAAATGGTGCCATAATTGAGCACCCTCACATCAGACACATTCATCTCACACCTAGGGAAAATTATATGTTTTTAAGTAAATTAGTTAATTGTCTTAAAGACCACCTCCAAACGCAGTGAACTGCTTACAGTTGGCAATGTTACTGCTTTTGAATTTGGCCTTTAGGACACATTTTGTTAGGCCTGATCATAGCCCAGGCTGTCATGGCTAATGTTGAGTTTTTGATATTCATCTATAACTTGTTTAAAATTTCAATAAATTCTATTTATATTTGCACTCCTTTTGTCTTTGTTACTGACTGAATGTTGTATTTCACAATCAAATCTGACTGTCAATTGAAAGGGCAAACAAATCATATACTACAGACAAAACATTAAGCATTAATGTTTAACATTGTCACTGACAAAAAATTAAGCTGTCCATTCCTGTGTGGGCCTGATTATTTTAACTTTGTACTTGAAGATAACTAAGCACCTTACACCCAGCAGAGCCTGAGAAGATTTTGAAGAGTAACCTTTGTTTGCTGCTCTGTTAGAAGTCTAGTTTTAACACAGAAGAATGTGACCGGATAAAAGGGCTCAAAGTGAAAAACCAAGAATTAGCTGGACACAATAGTTGTGAAGCCCCCAAGGAGGTATCACTTGTTTGCTATGTTGCCAACTCTGAGAGGGTCTTCCTCAGGCAAAGGTACTGTGACGTTTTTATAGTGAGGCAAGCAGAAAGATAATCAGCCAATTATGTGTTGCTGTTTTTTTTAGCCTCACTATATAAGTCTCAATACCGAGCAATACCCACAGAACCTTCTCATATGTCATGTCACAAATAAACAATACCTCCTACGGGACTTAAAACTATTCAGTGTGCACATATTTCCTTGTTTTTCACAAAAGAAGAATAGTTTCTCAGTGAATTTTCTTCATTTGTCTTAAATGTCCAAACAAAACCAGCACATAACATAAGCTTTTCATTTTTTTTTTTTTTTTTTTTTTACATTCTGCTAAGATAAATGCAAACTTGGGTAAATGTTAAGACATAAATGAAAACATTAAGATGCCATTAATAACTATTATATTTTGTTAAAGGTTTAAATCACCACTATATTTCCAATCATTACAGGAAACTGATGAAAGACAGCTTTCAAAAAATTGTTTTTACTCTAAAGTAAATTTTGTCTGATCCACTTTATATCACAAAAATTCGAACCATTTCACAAACAGTTTAACAAAATTAAGTCAAAGCTTGCATTCATGAAAACATCCATTTTAAAATGTTACAAAAGTACACATGGAATAAATGAAAAGATTTATAACAGTAATTATAAAACCTATGGATTAGGACCCAGTGTCATAATTTGCAAAATCTTAATTTCTTGTTAAACAACCTCTTTACTGTGGAGTAAATATCACATTGGTCAAGGCGTTGTAACTTTCCACAAGTGTCCTACATGAGAGAAAGATAATAGGTTAAAAACACAGGTAGAAAACATTGACTACAGCCTGTCTTGGTTAAAAGCCCACTCACCACCAAAATGATCTTATTGCTGAGTAAGTGGCTGTCATTCATAAAATAGTTTTGTGTTTAAGTTCTGTAGATATTCAACTTTATATTTGAATGTGATTTTAAATTTAACTGTACTACCAAGACAAAAGGAGTATGAATGTACAATATGCAATTCATCCACATTAAAATAATTGTTGCTATCAAAAGGAAACTGAACTGTTCTCAAAGCTCACTGCCACTGTGGAATCATGCTATGTTCAGCTGTCTCATTATGAGAATATTTTTCCATTGGTTCTTCACAGACTGTGTGTGGGGAAAAGATAGTAATTCTCACTTTGATAAAGGGTCTTTGCATAAAAGGCACTAAAATGTTAAAGTTGGTAAATACATGTCATGTTCCTTGATTAATAAAATCTTCATTTGGCCTTTTGCATCAGGGGAACACTAAACTGCACTGGTGTGTCAGTAATTTCACCTTATCAGGAATAGTACAAGCTGTGCCCTAATCGAGTATTTAGTAATGTATGACAATTAGTAATTTATGTAATGCATTTAAATGTATTATGGACAATAATTCATCATTTCAAACTAATAAATTTCTTGACTCTTTGTGAGGTACTGTATGAAAAAAAGATGTCTTTATCCTGGAGTCGGTGCTGAAGTGATGACTCTCAAAGTGTTCACTGCACAGATGGGAAGTCTTGTTTGGAGTCCAGTTCTGTCTCCTCGTGTTGAGTGTCCACTGGTCCAGTCTGTCTGGGTCACCTAGAGGAAAACTTTACACAGACAAATAGATATTAAAAGTAATATATGTGTTAGGTTACCTACTTAACAGACTCCATTACATGCAAACAATACAACTTAACTTACTTCAATGTTTAACAGATCATAATCAATTTATTTTAGCAAAACAAAAAGGTGGTGGCCATCACAGTCCTCATATTCTGTCTGTGCATTATCTATTGTTGTGTAAGCACAGGCCTATATCATACAGTAATCTTATTAATATTTTATATGTGACAGTCAAATGTCACATTAGTTTTTTTTCAATTACGTTACACACCTTATTGTAATTTCACACAGTTCGCCACTTTTTAATTTAAATACACAAGTATAGCCTTAATGTTACGTTAACGTTACACTGCTCATATGACAACGTTAACATTGCAACACGTTAGCTAACTAACGTGGTGGACCTTTATTTTCAAACCTCACACAGCCTCAGCCTTTTGTTCAAAATATTCTCTCCCTAAATGCCTACATCCTAACACTTCTCTGTCAGGCTCTGACTTCGATGCATCCCCGGACTGGCGTCTTGCTCGAAGGCTAACCGTTAGCTGGCTGGTTAGCTAGTTAACGAGCTAAGCTTGTGTTGTATCGTATTGTCTGTGGCTCTGTAACTTGATGTGGATGTTGCTGCTGTGATACAGGTCGCATTTGAAAATGAGACCTCCGGTATCAACGTGATTTTACATGTATTAAATAAAGACTTAATAATATAATAATAAACTGACAAGCTAGATGGTGACCGCTAATTAGTGCTAACATATAAACATAAATAAAATAATACTAGAATTTCAGAATTTCACTTACCGAAAAACCTGGAGCACAGACTTCTTGGACGGTCTGTTGGTATAATTAGTCGAACAGCAAGCCATATTACTCCAATATTTGCCTGAAAAATTATCCGAAAGGCGCAAGCACGGCTGAGAGGACAGGTTCAATGCCTTGAACATGGGCACGAATTGGCTGAGATGACGCCGAGCAGACGGCCGAGTCGAGGATCAGCTCTGCAGCAGAGCCAGCGGCTAGTTAGCATGCTAGTTAGCCACCCGTGATGGTGCGACCTGTCAGTCAAAGTGACCACGCCCTTAATTATGCGCAATTTCAAACCTTAATAACATTTAAACGGAAGAGTTAGAAAAAAATTCACCCCCCTCAGAGTTGTCATGAAAGGGGAACTTAACTATAGAGACCAAAACCATTTTTTGTACCAGGCTGTAAACATGTTTATTTCTGCTCTAAAGTTGGGCATTTTAACATGGGGGTCTATGGGAATTGACTCACTTCCGGAGCCAGCCTCAAGTGGACAGTCAGTGAACTGCAGTTTTTGGCACTTCCGCATTGGTCTCACTCGTCTCCCCCGGAGGTTGGGGCTTGATCGAGACTGGTTAATCAGAGAGAGGGGTTGCGTGAAGCATCCGTGTTTTATTGGCTGATAGCCTCGTGTCACCAGGCTCTTCCGGTATCTAAACCGTTGGCGCGCTGGAGGGAGACGTTTTAGCAACAACACGAAAGGTCATGGATATAAGACGTTTTTTCAAAAACAAGGAGGCTGACTCGGCTGAGGCTCACGTCTCCGGGGAGCCGTTACCAGAAACAGGTAAATTAATAATTTAAATTCTGTTTATTCCTTCAAAATTATGTGAAACGTGTAGTGTTAGGGGGGCGTGCCGGCGGAGCTGCGGGACAGTCCTCCCCGGTGATAGACGCTCTTAGGCGGGCTGAAAATCCCCGAAGGCTCGGTACGGCTGGCGACTTTTCCCACACATAAATGCAGTGATATTTTTCTCACATAAGTTACCAAAGATACCGCACACAACTACGTAACTGTTGTTATGTCCTTCTAACGTTGCTGTGTGGGTTGAAGTGTTGGCCTTTTTCTTTTTATTGTGAAAGCTGAGCTTTCACAATAAAACTCCCGAGGACTTCCGAAGGGCTGACGAGCGCTGCCGAGCACCTCTATCTCATTTTGCCTTAAACTGACTCATGTAATGTGCATTTTTTGGGGAAAATATGGCTCCTGATATAGTCTGTAGGCATCATCACTCAACTTTTTCACATGGTCTGGTGTTAAAAAAAAAAAAAGCAAACTAAAAATCGCAAATCATGTAACCTCTAACATTTTTTAAAAATTGAGGGGGAATATGACTTGGCTTCAGTCAAAATATTTACAAAATATTTATTTTTTTGGCTTTAATTCCTGTGTTATCTATAAGTGCATCATCCTGTTTCTATCAATATAATATAATTTTATTTTGACACATTTTGAAGTACACGTTGGCAGTATTTGGCTGTAGACAAGATGCAATAAGGCTCAAGAAAGCATAGAGCTTTTTTCCCAGGTAGGATCCCCTAGACTTCCCTATAAGGTTCTGGGCTCAGCCCCCAGTGTTCTCAGTCCCAAGAAACGCCGCTGCGACGAACTATTTAAAATTAAATGCAACATTGCCGTTGATTGTGAAATTTGATAGAGATACTGGCATGTCCATCATAGTGGCATTTGAAGGACGGAGATTTAACGTTTGTGGACCCTGACCTCTGCTGGTTGGGACGTTGCGGGACGACAAAATGTTGCTCCATTCTCGTCTCTCCTGGACTGACGGAGCCCAATAAGCCTGCAGGCTGCTTTCACAGCGATGCCCCATCACAGACATGATCTAGCGTGTCTCCAGCCCGGCGTCTGAGAGTCGACCCACAGCCGTGCTCCGGAGGCATAAAACCTCTTAGGTTTTGCTTGTGTGGGTCGTTTGGATCTTTATGATTTTTAGTGTCAGGATTATGCGCTAGGCTGACGTATTCAACGCCATCCTCGTCTCTCTGGATGCTGAAAGATGTCATGGTCAGCTCACGGTTCCCCTCCCTGCCACGCCGAGCCAAACACAGCTGGATATCAAACAACACCTTTCTGACGAGGCCGAGGGGCGTATCGGGAGACAGCTCAGATGAACATCTGATTATCTCAAGGTCCGACTCAGGGATACGAGGATGGTGGAAGCTGGTGTCTTTCCCACTCTTTCTGTAACGCTTCAGTATCGCCTTAAAAACCGCATTACTGCTCTTGAACACAGTGTCGCTGATGATGTTGACGTCTCTTAAGTGGCGATTAATGCCGGCTCTCAAACTCCTCAAACTGGCAACACTGTATTCTCCTCCTTCCTTAGTCGACTGGACAGACGCATAAAACAGTCGCAAAATGTCATTGAGAGTAGTGGCAGTGTACACTGTTAGCCTTTTCCTTGCTTTTTTACAGTAACATACTGGCAGCACCGTTGCCTGCTTAATGTTGTAAACGACTGTTACAGTAGTTACAGTAAACAGCTGCTACAGTATTAAGCAGGCAACAGTGCTGCCAGTATGTTACTGTAAACGGCTGCTTACAGTAGTAAGCAGGTAATCGTGCTCCCAGTAAGTTACAGTAAACAGCTGCTACAGTATTAAGCAGGCAACAGTGCTGCCAGTATGTTACTGTAAACGGCTGCTTACAGTAGTAAGCAGGTAATCATGCTCCCAGTAAGTTACAGTAAACAGTTGCTACAGTATTAAGTAGGCAACAGTGCTGCCAATAACTTACTGTGTCACTAAATCCTTACAGTATCCTTACTGTTATACAGTTTTACAGTAAGAAATGTATTACTGAAAATATCGATGTATATTATTGAAATGCCGTGGCCTGTAGATTACTGTAGAAAAAAATATTTACAGTGATATGCAGTAAATTCAATTTTTTTTATTTAAAAACATTAACAAAAAAACAGTACAATTCAGTTTCACTAAGAACAGTTGTACTGAATTAACTGTGCTGAAATAGTACAACAATAAAATTCATAGTGTCATACAATATGAACAATACAAAAGTCAACATAACTTTAAAAACATACAACATTTACAGATGCATCTCTGCTCTAACAAACTCGGAGAGGTTGAAAAATACCTCAAACAATGGGGCAAGGGGGCAGGGGAGGCCACAGACCTTCGTTTGGTGATTGGGGGGGGGTGGTTAGCAGGATGTTGGACAGACTTCAGTGGAGAGTGTCTTTCTGATGTAAATGAAGGAGAGAGTTAGATGGAGAAGATATGTTTAAAAATCACATAAAAAGTTGTTTGGAAAAACCATCATTTGTATTGTGAGGACTCTAAAACTTCACCTGCCTCCCTCAGCATATGGGTGAGTAGATAATGGCTGAATTTTAATTTTTCTGTGCACTATCCCTTTAATTTGTTTTGAAGATTTTGTCTGGTGTTCAATATGATTTAGACAGACATATTTCCCCTGTTAACAAGGTCGCATCACTGTATAGATGAAGATTGTTCTTAACAACCACACATTTCAGAATGTGTGAGATGGTTGGCAGTGTTCCTACTAGGGATGGGCAAATGATCAAAATTCATTATTCGATCATCAAAAAAATAAACAATTATCGATTAATCGATAAGCGAGTATTTCAAAAGAGAGAAAACAAAAGAGTGCAGTGCAGACTGTCGCTGCAGGAGAGCGCAGCTGCCCCGGTTTTAAGCTTCAACCCCCCAGGCCAAAGAGGAAGAATGGCACGCATGCGCAGTTCACCCCTGGGTGTTTACAACCGTAACCAGCCAGAGGTTACAGGCTTCAGTTTTCAGCAAAACCTCCGTCTTTCAATGGCATAGTTTTTTCAGAGGCCGGGAAGGGGAAGCCGCCGAGGCTTTGGAGAGCGATGAGAGCCTCCGTCTGTTTATGATTTTTTGCCTGGCATAGGTCCAGCGGGGGGTCTCGTAGTCATGGCGGCTCACCAGGTGGGGGGTCTTGTAGGCCTGGCAAGTCGCCATGACTACGAGACCCCCCACCTGGTGAGCCGCCATGACTACGAGGTCCTGCCGCAACTATTGATCAAAATTATTTGTGATCGATCAAAAGCCTTAACAATCAATCATTGATAATCGAAAATTGATGCCCATCCCTAGTTCCTACCTATGAAATTTATAGATAGTATTCAAGTGTGTGTGTGTGTGTGTGTGTGTACAGTATACTTACCTAGTTCGAGGTCTTCCATTCAAATTCTGTGAGGCGTCGGAGAAAGGTTGTGACGCGAGAATTCATAGCTGACGTCTTTCTTTTCACCACCGCTCCTGTCCTCCTGCTTGTGCCAACTTTAGCCGTGCATTTGCTTCCCTCCTCTGGGTTTATTCTCACAAAGAATCTTTAAGACAAAAAACAAAACAATAAATTAGTTCTTCAAATATTTCTTGACCCACTTCATTGATTTTGCTTTTTTTTCTCAACTGATACAATACATGTGTCCTAGTACTCCACAACAGAACACCACAAGGAATCAAGTTCAAATAATTAAAAAATCTGAACCACTTAAAACTACAGTACATTGTACACATAATAGTACAGCAAGAGTTTCAAGATTCATAAAAGATATACCATGCTCATGTGAAAGGAAAACTTTGGAACCCTGAGTCCAAAGACACCGAAGCACATGGAATAAAGGCAAAATATTAATTTATTGTGCAACTAACGTTTTGACGCAGAGGTGTGTCTTCATCAGAGTCAAGAGTCTTGATGAAACAAAAGTCACACAATAAATTCAAATTCATTTTCCTTCATGTCATGTCCTTGGACTTAGGCTTCTAAAGTTTTCCTTTAACATGATTGCCTTGCCTTACTAACACCAAGAAGACTTGCCCTTGTGAGCTTGGCTGAAGCGCATTTTAGTTCTTCCCATGTCATTATCCCATGCTCACCTTTGGATCAACTCCAGTGTTGCGCAAGCCGACTCCTCGTACTCAATGTTGTAGATGTAGAAGCAACCGAAATACACAGCCATGGCAGCAGCAAAACTGTGTTGGTGCTCCAGTGTATATGCCACTTTTTCCTCAATGCTGACCATCCACTGGTCAGCAGACAGTAGTGTCCTGCCTGAAATATACAAACACAAGTTTAAAAAAATGATATGAAACAAAATATGAAGAAAAAAATATACACCAACACAGCACTTTGTATTTGCTTGCATTTTTCACAAGTTGCAATAAAAAAATCTAAGACATTCTATACACACAAAAGGCTTATTTCTGTCAAAGGGAGAGACAGAGACCTCCTGGTGGACATTACTGCGGTCAGCATGCTACATGGATGGGTTATCTGGTCAAAGGAGTGCTCTCTTGACACAGATTCACAGTAATTTGTGAATTAAATTTGAGACAAAAAGTTGTTGAAAAAAAAACTTGTAAAACTGGTAGCAAAAACAAAAGTATTGTGTTTATAGTTTTGTTCAGTATGTACATTTTAGCTCTTTTCCTACAGTTGAATGTTTGAGCTTCACTGTGGAGAATAATGTATGTGCAGAGTTTGATACAATAACAATACATAAAATGCAGGTTCCTCAGAGCATAATTTGTGACATCACAAATTATGTGTAACTTGAATATTGGACTAATCCTGGTCCAATTTTCACCTTTAAACAAGTGTAATGTGCACTGGAGGCTTCAAGTTTCACATAATACTTGTATAAATGAATTTTATAAAAATGTTTTGACTCATGATGTTGCTACCAATAAGCATAAAATAACACCACTGTGTGGCTCTTCAATTTCATAGCTTTTGCCAGATGGACGGTTGACTTTGATACTTAACAAGCATAACAGAACATACACATGCGTAAGCATTCTTATCCACTAAATACAAATGTTTAACTTACCAAGCATGATGAGCCGCGGTGTAGCAGGCAAATCCTTCTCTGCTTCAATAGATATCTTGGTTGCAGTTGCCTGCAAAACAGAAAAGGAACAGATCTTGCAGTAAGTCACCTTAGCTATTTTTCATACATTATAAATATATCTCTGGAGTAGGGCTGGACAATAAATCAATATATATCATCAATATACACTCATCAATATAATGGAAAAAACAGGTCCTAAACAAGCTCACTTTGCCCTTAATAATGGAATATCACCGATGTCAGATCAGTTTAGTAGGTTTTACTTTAATTATTGTGTGAAAATGTATGCCTTAATAAATAAGGTGGTTCAAAATAAAGTGGCTGAATTCAACCGTTTTTCTCATGATCATTATTAAAAATAGGTCATTAAATGTTTTCAGTAATTATAAAATATTTCATATTGGTTGAAAACTATATCAATAAATACTGATATAGTTTTCAACCAATATGAATTATTTATAATAATTTTCTTTGGCTACATCGCCCAGCCCTACTCTAGAGTACCATTTTCTACAGATAAAAATAAAATCACTTTGTGTACACTTAACTAATACTTACGACTGACAAGATGAAGATGGAGTCCTCCGTCTCATGGAAGTACTTCATCGCGAGAAGAACTGCTGCTATGGCAGTTAGGTCCTGGTTTCTCTCTGAGGTGGCACTCTCCATTTCCTTCAGCAAAGCTTGGATCTCATTTCCCCACTTCAGTTTTTGGCTTTGGAAGAAACTCACAATCCTCCTGCCCTTTGTGACAAGAGCTTCACCAAGACGATCATCAATATCAATGCCAGTCAGTGTGAGGAAGTGGGTGCATAGCCCTCTTTTTGTGAAAAGAAAAGGCCAGTGTTCCTCAAGAAGGTGCAAGGGGGGAGGGGGACATGAATTTATCATGTACCGTTGGTAAATGTATGTTAGCCTCATGAACTCATCCACTTCTGTCAGTTCCGCAGCTCTTGGGCCCATAGATCCGAACAGCTCTACCAGGGTCACTCGCTTACTCTCCAATGAGTCTGATGTCTCTCCTTCAGGAAGATCCTTTGGTTGCCAATTTATACAACCATAGCTGTCTACTTTGGATCTCACTCTTCTGTTGGCATTGCTGTCATCATTTGGTGTCCTCTTGGGCTGACGGATTCGATGGCTATCACAGTTGCGGTTGACATGCTCAACTCTTCTTTTCAGCTGTTCAAGCAGAGAATGGTATCCACTCCCCAGCAGTTCTCCTTCCTCCGTTATATCTCCAAACGTTCTTGGATGCTTTGACACAATTGCTTTGGCTATTTCAGCACATGCAGCTCTGTTTGGGTTTGGGCAGTGGACTTGCATGGCCTCAACCACAGTTCTCACCATTGCAATTCTGTCTCTAGGGTCAGCCCTCTTTCCCATCGAGATGGCTAGTGAAAGTGCAGGAGACATCTTCTCCCATGGAACAACAAATCTGGTGATCCAAGAACTGGGACCAGCCTGTGGTTGTATGTCAAGGGGTGAGCTGGCAGAGAGGACAGGACTAGTGGAACTTTGTGATGAAAGGAGTGAACTGGTGACTGTAACAAGTTCCAGGGAGCTCCCTGTTGAATCTGTGTTCATGTGTCCATTTGATTCTTAAAAGAGAAACAAGAAGACATTCAGAATCCAACTACTCCAAAATATAAAAGAAACATACTGTACATAGCAACGCAATCATGTAAAGAAATCAATATGGAATAACAGCAATCATGACCCTTAAGTTATTACAAGATTCCACACATTTCATGTTTGATGTTTTGACTAATTTTCATGTATTCCTTACCCGTTCCCCTGCAAGCCTTGAGAAGCCTGCGGGTCTGTATTGGAGTTAAAAGGGGCTGTATATCATCCCTCTCCACATACTGAAGGTCAGATTCTGTAACCACTCCAAGTTCTTCTCTAAGGTACTTGAGCAATGTATTCAGCTGTGCAAAGTCCAATTCAGGCAAGGCTTTCCCAATTTTTTGCGGAAGGCTTTCGTCATCCATACCTGATATGGTTTTAGTCAGGGGTTCCCAAACTCTAGTACATGAGAGAAAGGGGAAAATGAAAGAAATGTAAGAATAAATAAATCACTGGATTTATTGAAATGTTGTAACCACAGTGTTAAATAAATCTGCCCTTAAATAAACCCCTTTTCTTATATGTAATGTTACATTCTTCAAAATGTACTGTAGGTTATAGTGATAATTGTCACAGTCATATTTAGTCATATGTTTTAACTCTTCACCACAATGGTGGTATGTGATTGTTTGGGAACTTTATGAAAAACACACTGAGTGGTGCAGGGAAACAACTGAGAGGCCTGACACCTGATATACTGGAAGTGGATAGTAGTCACATACACTGTCAGCACTGACGCACAGATATTTTTTCTCAGAATCTGGTAGACAGTGAAGTCCAAGCTCAACCAAACGCACTGACTGATGCACTTCGACAACAAACTGCACTTGTGTGCGATTCAGGAGAATTTGTGATATTTTCCCAAATACGTAACCACGGTCAGTGTGGTCCATGACAACAACAAGGCCTTTGCTATATTTGGTTCCTTTGTATATCACTGCCGATGCCTCTGAAGTACTTTGCCTTGTGAAGCTGCTTGTCCTTACTGCTTTCTGAATGAGATCATTATATAAGCTCTCATCATATACATTTGCTTCACTGACAGCCTGAACTGTCGGAGGAAACAACTGGCCACTACAAAGGTAAGACTGAAGCAACTGATGCCTTTCTGCCAATGTTTTGCACAGGTGTATGAAGTTGTGTAATTTCCTGGCACACTCCTTGAAATATGAGTGCTTACTCTCAAACCTTAAGGTCCACAAACGAATCAGTGGACCAAAGTGCAGGATGAGGTCCGGATAGTGCAACAAATAGTGGTGCTTTGGCTTCAGAGGATGAAGAGGGAACGTGGCACCTCTCAGACACACATATTCCTCTATCATTACCTTTAGGTATGCAACCTGATCATGATTAATTTTGGGAGCACAAATGAGCTCCACAATGTCTCTTAACTGAAGACACAACTGCCAGACCTGTGAATCCATTGGGTTTTTAATGCTATCACCAATATATACTGGTAGAAGTCGCAGTAAACACCAATTCTGTGCTGCAGAGCCCCCGAGTCTTTTCCCATCTTCTTTTACCACAGCTGGCTTATTGTGAGAATCACTTCCCAAGTGTTTAAACTTAAAGATGGACCTATTCAGTTTGTCATATGTAAAATGCTTCTCAACTTTTACCAAATGCGTGATAAAAGCGCCAAGTCATTTGACACAACGCCTTCAAATAGGTCATGGCCCAGACA
>NC_064765.1:41461856-41496856 GCF_011397635.1 Epinephelus fuscoguttatus | reverse complement strand
TCTTACACAAATTACCATTCAAAAAATCAATCACTTTCAATAACCCATGTCTATTTATGTTTATTAAAAAAAAACCTTTCAATACCTTGATATTTCTGCCACAAATTGCGGTTTCTTTCTTTTTTTTTTTTTTTTTTACTAAGCTCTGCTACCCATTAGAGAATGAGTCATATGTAAGCTAATCACATTCTAATAATACTGCACATCACCGAAATACCTGGAAGTATTTTAGTACTCATCAACACACACCGTGGGGCTGAGGACGTGTTGGCTCTCTCGTTCTCTCTCTAATAACCACTGGCAAACAGCTTTTAGGTGCATCACTTGTCCCGCCTAAACCAAACTGTGGTACTTTACTATAAAATACACAAACTGTTGTTTACTGTAAATAATCTGGTTAACAACTGTTATCAACAACGGTACCTTACTAGAAAATGCACAAAGTGTAGTTTACTGTAATTAATCAACCGTTCTGAGAGAACAGTATCCTACCGCATTTTTGAAATCATACAGCAATGGACTTTTTTTTAAGATATTTTACTAGCATTTTAATTAACATGTCACTTAGTTAAGGCTTTCACACTGGTATTGAATTAAAATAATGTTACAGACGCACACACAAGATTATAAATCACCCTTCACCTGACAAGAAACGTGTATGGCATGGCTCTTCTGAGCAGAGTGGGCGCGAGGGACGGCCATATTATGTCTATGGGGACGAAAGCAGCAAGCAGGCTAACTTAGCATGCTAACCGCTAACGCTAGGACGAAAGTAAAACTTAATTTAACGGACTCAAGTCTCTGCATGACTCACACAGGACGAGTCGGACATTACACAGAGCAGCATACAGCATTTTGGCCGCATTCAAATATTCACAAATAACTTTTATGAACATTTATCACCAGAGAGTGACACAGCTACGACTTACCTCCAGCCTTGAAACGCAGGCACGCGCGGCCAACCACGTCATTACGCTGAATACGTCCCGACACGCACGCGTGCGCGCACACACGCACTTATTAAAAGACATTTTAATAAAAGAACAGTTACATAATGTTAGCTAAGGTTGGTCGGCAAGGAGTGTTTATGACTGTCTGGACATCTCAGGCTCGCTAACATAATTCAGAGTAAGATTAGTGTTATGCTAAAAGCAAATATTAGATCAGGTCAGGTTTAATCAAGATGTTAAACTTGTACATTTGAACTTACCGCAACGGAGTGGCCTCTCTCCACCAAGGCTGATCACTGATTTGTAATTGTCCCGCCGTCTTCTTCGTCCTCTTCTTTTGTTTAAAGTTAATGGCGTCTGGCAAACAGCTTTTAGATGCTTGTCCCGCCTAATCCAAACTACAGTACCTCACCAGAGAATACACAGAGTGTAGTTTACTGTAAGTTATCAAGTAAATAACTGTTTTTGTTTTGTGGACCCATCTGCATTCCATAAGAGAACAGTATCCTACCACATTATTGAAATTATACAGTAATATACTCTAGTTTATAATAAAACTCCCATGATGCAATGCATGTTACAGTTTTATACTGTTCAATGTTTTTAAGGTATTTTACTGGGCATTTTAAAGTAATAAACTGTAGGTTTTACAGCAAAGGCTAACAGTGTAGCTCTCAAAGTTGATGTCCATATTTTTCTGAGCCAGGAAGTCTCTTAATGTTTTAACTGCCCATTTCGTGGTTTTCTTTGTGTTTACCTCGTCCTTGTCATCCTCTAAATTGTTCAATTCCTCCGGTGTCACCTCCTTGTGTCGCATCTCCTTCTTCTTATATTCTCTTCTCTCTTTCTCTTCTGCTGCATCCCAGTCTTCAAAATTATCAAATTCACCAAATAGGTTAAAGGAAACTATAAAATCACTCATGTCTTGTCTACTGTCTTGGCGTTGTGATAAATAAACTGTGAAATAACGTATGTTAATGTATGTTCTGAGTTTCTGTTGCCACGGTTACCAACTAGCGTTTGAGCCAGCGCAATAATTTAGAACAATCAGGCTATTTGACCGGAACTTCTTTATAGGTGCCCTACAACACTTTTTAACGGACGCCCTGCAGCCAATCAGAATCGAGTATTCACCCAGACCATGGTGGAAAAAAGTTTTCGGACACCCCATGCATTTGTGAAATATTGCATTAAGAATCACTCTTAGGTCTTCAAGTGCAATTTCTTTTAGTACAGTCACAGCCAAAATACTAAATAAATCCTAAAAAAGCCATTAAAAACTTAAAATTGATTGGTTCCATAAAAATACATAAGAAATTTTGAGTATTGAGTCATTTTGGTACCAGTGATGAAGGTCATTCTTTTTATTAAAAGACACAATTTTTGTTGCTAAGCTTCGTGTCTACATAAAGCCAGCACATTTGAAAGTTCTTCAGACACAAAAATGGCTAAAACAAGGAACCTAACACAGGAAACACGCCTGAAGATAAAGATTCTCAGCCAGGAAGGGTATAGCTGCCGCCAGATAGCCAGGAAGTGCAGATGCAGTCTTTCAGCAGTTGGATACACTCTGCAGAAATACAGACGAACCAACAGCTTGGAAGACAAACCGAGATCTGGGCGTCCAAGGGTTTCTTCAGCAAGAAATGACCGCATCCTGATCCACATGTGCAGGCAAAACCACCGAATGACATCACAGGAGCTTCAGCAGCAGTGGTCAAACCAAACTGGTGTCCAGTGTTCCACCAGCACTGTACGTGGCCGACTTTTAGATCATGGCTTAAGGTCCTACAAGGCTATCAAGAAGCCCCTGATCAATGAGAGACAGAGGTTAGCCTGGCGTCGTTGGGCCCAGGCACACAAGAACTGGACAGCCAGGAATTGGAGGAAGATTTTGTGGTCAGATGAGTCCAGTTTCCAGCTTTATCTTCCTCCTACTAATGTGAGGGTACGCAGAAGGCCAGGCGAAGCATTATCTCCAGCATGTACAGTACCTACTGTCAAGCATGGTGGAGGCAGTATCATGGTTTGGGCATGCATGAGTGCTGCTGGTGTTGGTCATCTCACTGTCTGTGATGGCACATTGAACTCTACCAAGTATTGTACCATTTTCGAAACCCACATGCTCCCTTCTGCGCGTGCACTGTTCCGTCGAGGTAAAAACTCGATGTTTCAACCTATGGTTTCAACAAGATAATGCCCCTTGCCACACATCCAAGGCCAGTAGAACTTGGCTGCAGGAGCACAGTATCCAGGTCTTAGAGTGGCTAGCTCAATCCCCGGACATGAGCCCCATTGAAAATCTGTGGTGGATTATCAAAAGGTCTGTTTCAAAGCATAAACCAAAGAATTTAGAAGAATTAAAAGCAGTAATTCAAGTAGAATGGGACAAGATTACCCCTCAACAGTGTGAAAGGCTTGTGGGGAACATGCCAGCCAGGATTAGAGCTCTACTACGTGCCAATGGCAGGACTACTAAATATTAATTTGATGATGTGATGGTTTATTTATTTTTTGTTCAGTTTTGAACACATTCTCTGTTATTTGTTCACTTTGATACCGACAATGTTGAGAACTGACATATTGAAACTGTCAAGAATTTAGTTTTGTTAGTTTTTCTTGTAAACAATAAACAAAAAAAAA
Source organism: Epinephelus fuscoguttatus (assembly GCF_011397635.1). Lineage (NCBI taxonomy): Eukaryota > Metazoa > Chordata > Actinopteri > Perciformes > Serranidae > Epinephelus > Epinephelus fuscoguttatus. The sequence goes on along the minus strand of NC_064765.1, from coordinate 41,493,263 downwards.
AAATTGTATTTGTTTGTATCTGTCTAATGCAGCCACACCTTTTGAAACACAAAAAAGATTTTTCCACAAATATTTCATGATAATATTTGAGATTGTGTAAAATTTTAAAGGTGTCCGAAAACTTTTTTCCACCACTGTACATATATATATATATATATATATATATATATATATATATATATATATATATATATATATATATATATATATATATATATATATATTCTGGGTTGCTTTTTGGCAACGTTTGATAGCAAACGTTTAATAACAACTAACATTAATTACAGACGCTGTGACGTTTGTTAGCAATGTTTTTGCATTAATGAATTAACTTAGTTAACTTACAGTTTGAGATATGTTGTTAGCTGTAGAGCATAGTAATTTATGTGAGCAAATAAACATATTCCTTTTAGATTAACTCCCTAATATGCTCTTAAGTTATATGAAACTTCCCCAGGAGCACTGTTAAAGTATTTTGAAGGAGGCACTGACTCAGCCCAGGGGCAGTCCACCTCCTCAGGCTCAGCCAAGGCTAATGAATCAGGTGAGGGAAAAACTGTCACCATATGTATTTAATATCTAGTCAAATTATCTTATTAAGATATACTAATATAAGATATAATCATATGACACGGGACATGTTTTTCATCTTAGGTCCATCTCCATATTCTGCTCCATCCACTGTGCCCACTGTCCCCTCTGTGTTGCAGTTTATTTAAAACAAAAAATGATAAAGCAGATTGTGTTTACAGTAAAGACTGGTTTATTTTGTTACTTTTAGTTGGCCTAGATGACATTCGGTATCCCACTTAGTACTATATCACTTTGAATATTAATAGTACATCAACTGCTGCTGTTGTGGTTGAATTTGCTACTATTTCAGATTGAAAACCATAAATGGGTAAAACATGTCAGGCTGCTCTTTGAGGTTTTGTGTATTGATTCTCTGTGTGGCCAGTAGGGGGAGTTGCTGACTTTGCCAAATATTAATTGAAAGTTTGCAAATCTGTTGTCTGCTTCCATGGCCTTAATCACTGTGGATTACAATCTAACTACAACAAAAAGTTCTCACAACTAGTTTGACAAGTGTATCCGTAATGACAGAGTAGAACATGAAATAACTTACAGTAGGTGTGTGAATGATCAATAATCAGTATTACTGGCAGTAATAGAGGGCGCCAAAATCAAATTTTGCTTAGGGCCCCATGGAGGCTTGGGCCGGCCCTGTCTTTAAGGCATGCTTTAAGTTTAGTTAATTGATCCATTTTGTCTGGCTTTATCAATAGATATAATTGTGTATCATCCACATAACAATGGAAGTTCACAGAGTGATTTCTGATAATGTTACCAAAGGGAAGCATAAAGTGAACAGAATTGGTTCGAGCACAGAAGCTTGTGGAACTCCGAAAACAAACTTAAGTATGCTAAGATGATTCATCATGAACGTGAACAAACTGAAATCGACAGGATAAATAGGATTCAAACCAACTTAGCGCAGAACCTTTAAGGCCAATTAAAAGTTCCAGTCTCTGCAGCAGAATATGATGGTCAATTGTGTGAAATGTGGCACTTAGATCTAATAAAACAAGTACAGAGATGAGTCCTTTGTCTGAAGCAATCAGAAGATCATTTACAATTTTTACTAGTGCTGTCTTTGTGCTCTGATGCACTGCAAGAGAGGGAAGATTAGATACGGGTTGACAGTTGACTAACACCTCTGGATCCAGGGGGAGCTTTTTTAGTAGACAGCTACCTTAAAAGACTGTGGTACATAGCCTTTTAATAAAGACATATTGATCATGTCTTATATAGAAGTGTTAACTAAAGGTAAGACTTCTTTGAGAAGTTGGGATGGGGTCTAAGAGACACGCTGATTATTTAGATGAAGAAATCATTGAGGTCAGAAAGGTAGTCGGACAGAAGCAATCCAAATATTTTGTTAAGTTTATGTTCCCTGTGTTTGAAGGCAGATTGGTACTGTATGAGGACAAGAGGTCATGATTTTTGCCTCTAATAGTTAGAATTTTGTCATTAAAAAAGCTCATAAAATCATTACTGCAGAGAGCTAAATGAATACAAGGCTCAATAGAGCTGTGACTCTCTGTCAGCCTGGCTACAGTGCTGAAAAGAAACCTAGAGTTGTGCTTAATTTCTTCTATTAATGCTGAGTAATAGTTTGCTCTGGCATTGCGGAAGGCCCTTACATACTTTTTAAGACCGTCTTTCCAGACTAAACGAGATTCTTCCAGCTTAGTTAAACACCAATTCCTTTCAAATTTTTGGGAGAGATGAATACATTGAGAGCTACCTGAAAGTAGCAGGTGTTTGTTCCATGTGCAGTCTACAACCACAGATCTGAATAATAACATACCAGACAGCAAAATGGCGCCTACTCATTCCAGTGGACTTGCTTGCCTTGCGTGTATACCAAAAAAGTTTTCTAGCATCTGCAGTATGCGGCCCACTACATATGTGCATTAGTGTTTCTCCTGCTGGCCCCGCCCATGAGTTCTTGCTTTGCTTACTGACTTTACATTTTGCTTACATCACAGATTTTTATAATGCTTTTCTCAGCTCAAGTTACATTTTACAAGTATAAAACCTCCATGGCTCAAGAATTCAGAATTGAAAGATTCATAATTAATCTTGCTGCAGTTTGAGGGGTCCCGTCAACAGTTTTCGACGTGTCAGTGGCCACTAGGAAAAATTTGCTGCAAGGCTGAGTGGCTTTCCTGGAGCCCTGTCTGTAACTTGTTAACTGCTTATTGGCACGAATGCCCACTAGATAGAATAAAGCTATGTCTGTCATCACAGTTAGTAGCCTAGTACTGTAATGCTAACTATGAGGAGTCAAAGTCTGCAATAAATCATGGAACTAACGCTAACCAATACTTAACTCCCTTGGTCCTCTTCCTCCTTTGAGACAAAAAGCTGCAATAAGTTCTCTCCACCACATTTTGTCCTTGGCAACATGCCTCCCCCTATGGCAGATGCATCATGTCTAGTAGACACACCAGCTAGTAAGGCCATCTCTAGCTTTTTAGCAGCCCTACACAAATTCTTGTTTTGTAATTCAATCACTCGTGAACACACCAAATCTGCATCCTATTCCATACACATATAAGACCAAATGCTATTTTTTACACTCTAAAACATCACTGTAATTCAACTTAGGTGCACTGTTAACATAAGAAAATTCTTATTCTCTGATTCCCAGAGATGAATCAGATCAGTAGTAGTTAAGGATTCCAGCTTCTGCGCTGAATCCCAGGAACCCACAGGCAGCCATTAATTGGCAGGACAGCGAGTGGAGATCAGGATTAAGAATGCATCAGAGCACAGAGACAGCACTACTAAAAACTGTAAATGATCTTCTGATTGCTTCAAAGGACTCGTCTCTGTACTTGTTTTATTAGATCTAAGTGCTACATTTCACACAATCAACCGTCATATTCTGCTGCAGACACTGGAACTAAGCACTAAGCTGGTTTAAATCTTATTTATCCTGTCAATTTCAGTTCATGACGAATTATCTTTGCATACTGAAGTTTGTTTAGGAGTTCCACAAATGCCAATTTTTACACTCTAAAACATCATTGTAATTCCACTTAGCTGCACTGTTAACAATAGAAAAAAAACAGTCTTTGACTGGCCCCTGTCAAAAAAGACACTTATTCAAAAGGCCCTGCTGTACCGGGTCCCCAGCCTCAATCAAAAAATACTGATAATATATCAACTGATAATGTATGAATTTAGAAAGTCCTCTACAGAAAAGAAACAAACAATGCAAAACAAACATTTGCAAAGAAACCAGATTTCTCAGTAACAGCAGTACATTTAGTGGGGTGGCTTAGGTCAATATATCACAACAATCGTTTATTTTGTGATGAAAGCAAAAAATTTGGTACATGTGTGTATATTTCAAACAAATCTGGATATTGGGGCATCGCAAAAACGCACCCTAGTTGACCGTAGCAACCATTTATTCAATAAAATTAATCAAAATATTTAAATGATTCATTACAAGATTTTAAAAATGTAAATATGTATTAAATTAAGAAAAATACAAGCAGACACACTCACAGTTCACTTCAAATTACGAACAAGTGCAAATTCGCAATAGCTGCGACCTCATACATGCATGCATCCACACAACATGCATACACACAACCTCAAGAAAAGCAAAATTTTCATTTTGAAATGTTTACTATAGTGCCACCTATGAATGAATCATCGTCATTCTTTCTGGCATAGTTACTCATGGTCTCTACTTGCAGTATGCAAATTTCGAACATTTTTGGTCAAGTACTTTTTGAATTATTCAAGAAAAGCTTTGTGGACCGACCGACCAAAAAATACAGTTGGACACACTCACAGTGTCTCAAACACTTTCTACCCCACCACAACTGCAAGCCAGCTAACCAACTGCCAGCCAACTGCCATCCAGCAGTAGTTGCTTCCTGCAACAAGCAGTGCAGTGGACTGTCCATCAAGGTAAACATTTTATTACATAGAGGGAAGTTAAGTGATAGGAAGTTTGTCATAGATGATGAGGAAATTCCAACAATTAGGGAAAAGTCACTAAAGAGCTTAGGTAGGTGGTACAATGTGGAGCTGAATGATGAGGAACAGGTGGTGACATTTAGAAAAGATGTGGCATAAGGATTGGATAGAATAGATAAAACAGAACTTCCAGGAAAGTTGAAGTTGTGGTGTTTGCAATTTGGGCTATATCCTAGATTAATGTGGCCATTGTGAATTTATGAAATTCCAATATCTGTTGTGGAGAGAACTGAAAGGTCGGTTAGCTCCTGTATTAGGAAGTGGTTGGGTGCTCCTAGGTGCCTAAATAGTGTTGCATTGTATGGAAAAGGGATACTTCAGCTGCCAGTATCTAGTTTAACAGAGGAATTTAAATGTACCAAGGTCAGGACAGAGCTCTTGTTATCTGGGACTAAGGACGTGGTAGTTAGGAGTGTGGTTCCAAATCCAACCAAGGGGAGGAAGTGGAACCCAAGATTGGCAGTTCAGGAGGCAGAGGCAGCTCTTAGACATGCAGAGATTGTAGGTAATGTTCAGTTTGGCCAGGGGAGGCCTGGGGCTTGGCTCAGGCAAACCGGTATGGAATAAAGCAGGTCTCAAAGACAAAAGAAAGCTGGTCATGGAACAGATACGTAGACAGGAGGAGATATTAAGGGGTGCAAAGGTAGTGGCCCAGACTATGCAGGGACAGTGGTTGAATTGGGAAAGTGTAGAGAAGAGGAAGCTTAATTGGAGGGACCTGTGGAGTATGGAGGAGAATCGTAATAGATTCCTGGTAGGGGCTACATACGATGTGTTACCAACCCCCCAGAACCTAAAAATGTGGGTTAATGGGGACTCATCATGCCCATTGTGTTCAGGTACCGCAACCTTAAAGCATATTTTGTCAGGCTGTAAAGTTAGCTTGTCACAATATACATGGCAAAATAACCAGGTGTTGAAAAGTTTAGCTGCAGGCATCGAAGGGAAACGAAGACAGGTGAATTCAGAAGGTATTAAGGATAGGAGTTTAGTAACTCAGTTTGTCCGTGAGGGAGAGAAATACAGAAGGGATAAGTTAGTAAGGAGGCAAGGGTGTGGCTGCCTAGAAGGTGCTTGTGATTGGGAAATGCAAGTAGATTTAGGGGGAAAGCTTATTGTTCCCCAGGAAATAGTCTGTACCAAGCAGAGGCCTGACATAGTGTTGTGGTCAGTGAGACAACGGATAGTTTATTTCATTGAGCTGACAGTTCCTTGGGAAGACTGGAGCAGCGAGGATAGAAAACTAGGATTTGTCCAGTGGAAGTGGGGTGTAGGGGATTCAGAGCAAGATCAGCTGTCTCGCTCCTGGGGGAACTCGGAGTGCGGGGACAGAGTTTGAGGAAGACAGTGAAGGTAATGTCAGATGAAGCAGCCAGAGCTAGCCAATGGATCTATAAGAGAAAAAATAATGTCAGTTGGGGGCCAGCAGGGGGAACTACTAAGCATGGTACATAACTCATTGAGATCAGGTGGAGAGATCCACCAATCAGTCCTCTCAGGAGAAAATCCAGGAAGAGGAAGGTTATTTAAGTGTGGGAGTGGCCTATTTGAATCCCTTTTGTTTGAGACCATGCTGCAAGGTGAGTGTGTTTGCTGATCATGTGAGTTTATTTATCTATTTCAACTTAAGGTTATATTTGTGTTATGCTATGTAGCATGTGAAATAGAGTATGGTGAATGTGCTAGGAAAGGTAGTATCAGCACGGTCTCTACCTGGAGCTCGCATGTACGGAGCCTGGGTTTGTTGAAGGTGGCAGTGCTGTTTGGGCTGAAAAAGCCATGCGTAAGTAAGGTGTGTTAGGAAAGGTAGTATCAGCACAGTGTCTACCTGGAGCTCGCATGTACGGAGCCTGGGTTTGGTTGAAGGTGGCAGTGCTGTTTGAGCTGAGAAAGCCATGTGTAAGTAAGGTAAAGGAGGTTATTGGGTTGGTGCAGGGAGCAATGAGAGCTGGCATTAGGGGAGTGTCTCTGGGACGTCAGAGATCACTGTCTAGCCTCCTGGAGGTGTCAGGGGCCAACTAGATGAAACACTAATGAAAGGAGGTTCCCACCCGATGACCCCAAAGACATGTTTATCACTGCTCCCTGGTCTGTATAGTTAAGCCTTGCCATAATAGCATATCATAGGGCTTAGGAGGTTATTCACTGAGTGCTGATCCTTTCTCTAGAGCACAAACTTATTGTGTTTATTTGAATGAATTATTTCAACTGTAATAACTATGTAATAAAATGTTAGGATGTACACATTTTGAACATCATAGGTAAAGGCTAAAGAGAAAAACAATCAATATGGGCCTCAGCGGAAAAGTAAATTCCCAAGCTAGCAAAGCTAACTAGTTAAGCTAGGTAGTTAGCTTGGAACATGTAGCAGTGGCAGAGCTGTGTGGGAGACTAAGACATTGTAAAATTATGAAGGAATGTTTGAACCCCACTGGACGACACTGCCACAGGCATCAAAATCCTGTTGTGAGCTGATCTCTTGTGGTTGCAAGAGTGGTTGCAGAAAGCTCTGCAGGTGCAAGAAGGCTGCTCTTCGGTGCACAGGCCTCTGCTTCTGTGAGGGAGAATGTGAGAGCTGACCATATCTCTCATAACTCAAAGTACAAAGTAGGTGTTCTATTTATTTTGTACATTCACTGTACTGAAAATAATGAGTCTAACAACATCATCTGGGAAGTGATTAAAAATATTTTCATTTTTTTGCTTTTTAAGGAGCAACAAAGGAAGACAAGCCAAAGAGGAGGCCGTGAACTGTGAATGAGAAGCTAATAAAACATTTTAAAAAGCTCATGTTCTGTTCTATTACATTTTAATAAAGCTTCTTCCACTTCCACTAATATGCCTCTAAATTATATTTGTGGCACTAAAAACATGAAACAGCAGCTATAGGACAGACAAAGCATTGCATGCCAGTAACCACTGGCAGCCATTTTTGAAAATGGCTGCCACAGTCCTCAGAATTAAAATTTGTGATGCCCCAATATCCAGATTCATTCAACATATATTCAACAATGAGTGTACCTTTCATCACAAAATGAACGATAGTTTAGCTATGCTGCCCCACTAATTCTGGATTCCGACTGTCAGCTTTAATTTGAGTGCAAATGTATCCATTAACATAAATAGTCCAAATGTTAGAAATTTCATAACTATATAATATAAAATTTGGTGACAAATTCTTCATAATCAAGATACTGTGTATCTTCCTGTTGACACTCTGGCAGGCATGTACAGCAGCCATCTAGGTCTGTTTGAGATCTTTTGATGAAAAGGACATTAGAACTAAAATGTATTATTTATTTTGTTTTCATTCAGTCTGGTCCTCAGCAATGAAACAGAATCAGCTGGATTTAAGAAGGGATGCATCGATTTATTGGCTGAATGTCGGTATTGGCCGTTATTTGCCTTGTTGACGGCCACTGGCCTATCGGCAAAGAAGATGATGTTCATTGATGGCAGTGACCATTGTTTTTCTGTTGAGCAGGTACAAGAAGAATACAATGACTGTTTGGCAAATGGGCTCTGTGATCTCACTCCTGTGTGACGAGATGGTGAGTATCAGTCAGTGTCCCATCATCTCAGGGACAACATAAAATGTGTGACTAACAGAGATCTTCCCCAGGACGCCATCAGGATGAAATGACGCAGTAAACTGGCTATCGTCACATCAGGGAATGCACCCTATTGTTTCCCTGATGATGCTACATTTTGAACAACAAATCTGTTTTGAAACTGGAAGAAGGAGAGCTAGTTATTCTTACCCCTAAGCAGCTGGTGGACACAACTAACGGCTGACAGAGATTGCATTGAGTTACGCTATGATGCGTTCAAGCTCTCTTCAGTAAAAATGAGTATTGGCCGATGGTAAATGATAACATTCTCATCATACATTAAATGTAATCTTGTAAAATGTAGTTTTTGGCAGTAAACTTGAATAAATACAGCTGTTTGAAGGATATATTTGTTGGTGTTTTCATGGCAATATCAAACAGATAGTGGAGAGGAGAGTATGATATATATACATAGGAAAAATAGTTTTGAAGCAGTTTTTTTTGTAAAAAAAAAAAAAAAAAGATGTTTTTCATGTAAAAGATTATATTAAAGGTATCTGATTACATTTGTGCTCGTTCAAAGGTACTGTAATGAAGGGCTTAATGACTTTAAAATAGTTCAATTATTTTTTTAATTGCAGATTTCTTTGTTTCCCTGGCATACAAGGGGAGATAAATAACAACAAAAACAAAATAAACAACAATATAAAAACATCAGCATCAGTATCAGCCAAATTCTTAATCTAAACATCAGTATCGGCCCAGAATTTCAAAATCGGTGCATCCCTAGATTGACTGAGTCATCGCTCTACATTTGACTGACTATTTTCAGTACCATTGTCCAAAAGTTGGAGGACAATGTATAAAGTCCCATAGAGGGTGCATTGACCTTCCTGTTCCAATTAAACAGTTCGTATAGACAAATGGTAACTCCAATTCCAGCCAAAATATTAAGAGCACATGTGAAGTGGCTTCTGCTTTTTAGCAAAACAATTTATACAATATCACTGCAAAGGAAGACTCTGGGATCAGATGCAAATGACTCAAGGAAAGTGTAACAGCAGGAGGTCTGTCATGTCCCTGTAGTATCAACAGAGTCACAGCTACTACTACTCTTCCTCTTCCTGCTCTCTCCATCTGCTGCTCTGTCGTGGTACCCCACTGTGTGGACTGCATCAGTTCTTGAGTGAGAAGAGGATGTTCCTGGGAAGCTCTGTCCAGGCCCAAGCACCTGTCTGACAGTCACATTCACTCTGCAGCTCTGGATGTACCTGGAGCACACTGCCCAGTCCTCCATAGACACAGGCTCCACCACAGTACTGTCCTGTAGGGATGAGGCCAGGCTGCAGCCTTCTGTCTCTAAAGCTCTATGTCCCTTGGGTGCAGGAACGATGCGTGGGACAGCATGGTAAAGGAGACGACTCTGTCCTGACATCACCATCACATCCCCACTGTGCATGTACATAGCAGTGACAGGGTCCTTTCTGCGGGTGCCTCCCAGGAGGAAGATGGCTGACTGTCCAAAACTATCAGAAAATAACACAAGATATACAGTAAGGATGTTGGAATACTTTTATGTAGTTAACAGTGCAATGAGGACTTTTTTGCCCACATTGCAATGTCCTTGCTGATACAATAAAACAAAAAAATAAACAATATGACATCACTGGCATTCTAAAACCCTTGTGTAGAGGAATTCCTTCCTCAGCAGTGTGGAAGACTGTTCTCCCCTCTCACCTGAATGACAGCAGCGGTCGGCTGTGATCTAATTCTGATTCATCCACGTGGATTCCCAGAGATGAATCAGATCGGTAGTAGTTAAGGATTCCAGCTTCTGCGTTGAATCCCAGGAACCCACAGGCAGCTGTTATTTGGCAGGACAGCGAGTGGAGATCAGATGGGAAAGGACTGTGATTGTTGGCAGAGTAAGTCTGTGAATGAAAATGACAACAACAAAGGAAACTAGAATTACCACTTTGCCTTTGTATGCCTCTGCCCATCAGTCAGTTTCTCTTACATTTACATCCACATCTATGAATACATGGATGCTTCACACACATCTTCCCCTGACAGCACATATGATCTATACAATCACAACAGTTTCGAGGTGGGCATTCAAAATTAATGTGTTCCTGAGATATGACACTAAGTAATATTTTGCAGTATTTTTGCAGAACATTATGATGTCACAATGAAGTTGACCTTTGACCTTTAGACATCATTGTCATAACTGACGTATGAATTTTTGAGTTATGGCCAAAAACATGTTTTTTGAGGTCACAGTGACCTTGACCTTTGACCTTCAACCACCAAATTTTAAATCACTTTACTCGGGAGTCCAAGTGGATGTTTGTGCCAAATTTGAAGAAATTCCTTTACATTGTTTTTGAAAAATCGCATTCACAAGAATGAAACGGATGCAAGGTCAGTGAATTTTGACCTCTGACCTCCAGATGGACAGAAAACCCCAAATCACCCCAATCACTGGTGCAGAGGCAAAACAATTGTAGCGTTGCACAAGTAAAGCAATGTTGATATGTTGCTGTGACTGTGAAACATTAAATAACACAATTTTATTATTTCGACTGATTCTTACAAACTTGTCCAAAGACAACAAGAAGTCTTTTCAAAAACAATGAGACTTTTAGCCAAATCTTTCAAAATAAAAGCATCATCCAAAAAAAGTGTAAATGGACAAAAAACAGGATGACACAGCTGTGGTGGGCCTGATGACAGATAACAATGAAAAGACCTACCTGAATTGAGTAGAGGACCTGACCCTCTAGTGTCAGGATTACAACGTACTCCTGAACGTCAGCAAAACTAAGGAGATACGAGTGGACTTTGGGAAGAAGCAGAGAGGAAACTATATTCTGCTTAATATCAACAAGTTCTTGGTGGAGAGGGAAGATAGCTTCAAGTACCTTGGAGTTCACATCACCAAGGTCCTGATCTTGGTGCTGCATACACTTATATTCATTAGTACACTTACTTACATTTCACTGGAACTGTATCTTTCTGATTTTGTGTGGAAAAAAAAAATATTGATTGATTGATTAATTGATTGATGTGCCGGGGGTCTTGATTTCTGGCCCCATTTTAACGTCCATAGAGCAGTGACTGTGCTTGCAATAGCCTTTAACTTTCCAAGTTGGTTTTGCCACTGAGTATGGGTGTATTACTTGAAAGTGTGATGCCAGTGCATGGCCTCAGGGTCAGAGGGTAAAAAAAAAAAAAAACTAAATAAAATTGAGATGTGAAATATATGAATATAAGGTAATGCAAATAGACTGATAAATTGTATATTTATGACCAGAATACTGGTGTTCATTTCTGCATTTACAACTCGACAACCACCTACCTAACAAGCATAATGTGTGCTTACCTTGGTATCCCAGTTGTAATGATATCCCAGAGTGACCCAGCGCAGCCTGTCAAGTGGAGTCTTAGGTTCTCTCTTTGCAGAGGAAGCATAACTGTGGATGGGATCAAACATGATACTTACAGAGGCGGGCTTATAGGAACCAGGACCATCAGTACACTGTCACTACACATGTAGACACATGCTTAAAGGACTTCACGATTTTAGTATTGCACTCCTATCACATGGTCAGACTCATGATGGACAGTTAAAAAAATTATTTAAAAAATGATTTATCATCTTTTATCTGATCCATTCTTGTCCCTTGTAAAAATCTGGCGTCTACAGTACCCAAGGTACAACTCAACTGCCAACAGTTCAATCAAGAGATTCAAGTGTGTTATGGTTGTAGTGGCCAGTGTAGCTCCACATCCCAAATTGGTTTTCATTTTCAAAATTGTAAGTCCTTAGACCCAACAGTCTCTGACTCAAGTGACATCACTAGAAAAAAAGTGGAAAAGTGTGCTGTGGTCTGATGAGTCCACATTACAAATGGTTTGAGGAAATCATGGACATCATGTCCTCTGGGTAACTACTGTTAATATCTGGGCGCTTTTATTTAAAAAAAAAAATCCTGCCTTGTCCAAGGTCCCCAGTAAACCCCTGTTACTATCTGGGGGCTTTTATTTTTGAAAATCCAACCAACATCAGAGCCACTATGGTAAGCTCCTGTTACCTGGTTGGTCCATTTCCCAGAGAAGCTAAATGCAATAAGACATTACTAGAAAAGCTGGAAGGTGAAATGAATCATCTAAAAAGGGCTGAAAGAAGAAATGCTAACTTCTTGTCATATTTACCAAAACAAAAGTTACCTACTATAGCTTTACTACTTAGCTTTACTAATAGTTATACAGCTATTACAAAAAAAGCACACTATTTAAAAAAACAGCCAGAGACAGACAGAGTGGGAGATACAGACAGACCGGCAGAGACAGAGACAGGGAAAAAGAGAAACAAGCACCAATCAGAAACAGGCAGAAAGAATCAGAATCCTTTGTGTGTCTGTATCCAGGGGATAAAACATACAGTCTAAAACTGGCAGAATTGGAAGCTGAACTGCATTATCTAAAAAAGCTACCAGCTGATATACACTGCTGGAAAAACTGGAAGCTTAACTGTCAAAGATTGAAATTAGGGATGTCCCGATCACATTTTTTTCCGATACGTTACTTTGTAAAGCATTAAGAAAGAAAAAAAAAAAAAGAATGCATCCAAGTTGTCCCATAAGGTTTGCTTTTTATAAAGCTTATCAGTGGTTCAGCAGCACAAAATGTGAACAAATCCTGAATTGTAAACAAATTGTTCCTCGACTCCTGTCCGTTTATTGCTCATTAGCTGCTCTCAGTGAGGCGAACCCAGGATGCTCGGTTACAAGACATTGGCAAGCAGAGGCAACAATGAACAACATCGATGAAAAACCTGGCCATTTTTGTTGTTTTCATTCCTACCGATCTTTATTAACAATTCCGATTTTGTAAAAATAACGTGATTGGTGCCGATACCCGATCCGAGGATCAGATTGAAATTAACTGAAAAGGCTGACATAAGAAATGCTTTGTATCTTAAAGACAAAAAAAAACAAAAAACAAAAAAAAACAGAGAGCTGAATACAACTATAAATGTCTTAAAAGAGACTCCCTCCCTCCCTCCCTCCCTCCCTCCAAGACCACACACTTCTGACACTGAAATGAGGCTCCAAAATCTGCATTGTGATTCGGTCCAGTAAGTACTGATTGTATAGGAACGGGTTTCAGTAACCAAACCTACTAAATACCCCCTACATATTGGTTTTCAGCTGAAAAAATTGGTTTGGGGGTTCAATTCTTCTTCAAGGCCTGAAACAGTAATACCAACAGTTAACTGGCTCAGAGAAAGATCCAGTAAAAACTGTCTCACCTGAGGCTATGAACACTCTTGCCCCAGATGTCCTGGGTTTCAGAGGGAGACATGTGCATGTCCAGGTTGCAGACATTGGGCTTCTGAGGGTAGGATTTTAGACACTGTCTGACCCAGAATGGTTGGGAACCCAGCAGGAACGGATTGGAGATCAAGATGAACCCTGAACAACACACAATCGGATAGTACTGGGTTACGTTATAGAAACAGGAAGTGAAATATCTTAAACCCATTGTTATCTCTGCCAGGCATAAGTCTGGAGGGGATCATGCGTTTGGTTGTGTGTGTGTGTGTGTGTGTGTGTGTGTGTGTGTGTGTGTGTATCTGTCAGTCTGCCCGCATTCCTGCAGCTAATCTTATATTCATTCATTCATCTTCTAACTGCTTCATCTTCTTGAGGGTCGCGGGGGGGCTGGAGCCTATCCCAGCTGACATCGGGCGAGAGGCAGGGTACACCCTGGACAGGTCGCCAGGGCTAACACATATAGACAGACAGCCATTCACACTCACATTCACACCTACGGACAATTTAGAGTTATCAATTAACCTAGTCCCCAATCTGTATGTCTTTGGACTGTGGGAGGAAGCCGGAGTGCCCAGAGAGAACCCACGCTGACACGGGGAGAACATGCAAACTCCGCACAGAGGGGCTCCCACGCCCAGGATCGAACCGGCAACCCTCTTGCTGTGAGGCGAGAGTGCTAACCACCACACCACCGTGCCACCCCTGCTAATCTTATATTAAATATTTTAAAACATATTTTCACAATTTTTGCAAAATCTTTCACTGATCACTGACTTCTCACACCTCTTAACCAGCTGGTGGGCACTGCAAGTTGTCACCAAAACCACATGGCAAAAAGGCATTTCACGCAACTGGCTGGGCTAAAAACAAGATTTATATTGTCTGTTGCAGGCCAAATTTTGGCCATTGTTTATTCAAGAATACCTATTAAAGGCACATGAACGTGCCTCTGGTCTCCCTGGGGTCCGACACAATGAAATACAGGACAGACTTAAAATAAAAGTACAAACAACTTAAGTTGTAAATACATGCTGTACAGAAACCCACGCACTGGGCAGGCAGGTCATTAAGCGACCAAACAATGCTCTGTGTCAGTTATTAATTGGCTACAGAAACATTGTGCAATCACTCACCTTCCACCCTCTCTTCCTCTCTCTCCATCTCTCTCCCTGTCTTTCCATCCCTCACACAGCAAGCAGCTTTATCATCAGTGCTGCTGCGCTCAGGCTTTCCATTATCTGGCTGTTAAAGTCCAATATTTAAATCTCTTTGGTCATAATGTCCAGTAGAAATATTTCCCTCTGAGAATATGTAGGCCTAACACCGTGTCCTAACAGCAAGCCTCTCTCTGTCCACTCTGAATCTACTAAACAGGTACACTGGTTTGTTTTCATGATGCTACAGATGTGCATATCAGCTGTGTGCTTATGTAAACAAACCACGTAAGATATCAGCTGTGCTCTCAAGATAATACTTGAGATGAACACACTTAAAAGATGAGTGAGTACTTACTGTCTTCTTACGTTTGTACTTAATTTATAGAAAACATGTTTTATATTGAGATGATTACTGGAAATGACATACAAGCATATAGCCAATATAGCAAGTAAGTTGTTAACAGCGATGATCATTAGCAGAAATTACCAGCTCCAGTTTACCGCTCATTTTTGGGTCACTGATTAACATATATGTTTGTGGATGGGACAGGGCTGATTGGCTCTCATAATGGGCCCGGTTGGCGAGGGTTTTAAAAACCCTGAATACTAAATAAAATAACGGGTAGGAAATCAAATACATCTCTCTCATTCATACAATCTGGATGGGCAACTGTTTTAATGACTTTTTTTAAAAGTAAAGTTGATAAATTTAGAAATGTTAAGCAATGTGGAAATCACAGCTCAAATCGCGATGTCAGGCTGGGCGATAACATAAAAAATTAAAAGGCTGCGATTTGCGATTTAATGTAAATAAATGTTAACGTGTCTGCCTGTGAACGTGACTACCTCTCCTATAGTGTGTGTGGAGTTTGTTGACATTACGCCCACAAATTATCCTGGTGTGCGCAGCACGTATGGTCACATACGACCATGAACAGGCTGAGTTGGTGGCGAAAAAAAAGCGCAACGTCTATTGTATGGCGACATTTTTTGGGTTTCGGGTACAACGATGTTCAACAGAAAGACGTGTTGTGTAAAACCTTAAAAGTTAAAGTCACCACGTCCCACGGCAACGACCAATCTCTATCAACACTTGAGACAGCACAGAGAAAAGTACGAAGAATGCATGCGAGAGAAAGCCAAGCCAAGCCAAGTAACTTTAAAGACAAAGAGACAAATGAAAGCCACCAGAGCCTCATAAAACAACAACAAAGCACAATTACGCATACATTTGTAAGTGTCACGCCATACGACACAGGGAAATCACGGACTCCATAACAAACTATGTAATAACAAATGAAAAATTGAGCAATTTTGCTCGGTTTCGGTCCACTTGACATGCTGCTGTGTTGTGCAATGGCCTAGTCATATGCTGGAATTTGTCATTTACGTGACAACGCCTGAACGCAACACAGGCTCTGCTCTGCTGTGTGTACAGTGCCGTGCTGCATTGCTGTGCGAGCAGCGTGCCTGTCTGTGCATAACAGCAGCCTGTTGATGGTCATTTACACACTGTCCATAACAATAACTATGTCAGGTCAGGCCAGTGCCCCCCTAATATAAGGTAGGGGAAATACTGAATCAAGCAAGAAGACTCATGATACCATTTATTTATTATATTGTAATCGCAATCGTGGATATTGTCCACCAAAATCACAATCGCACATTTTTATCAAATCGTGCAGCACTAGTGCAGTTTTCCCACCGAAGCCCTCCTTGTTCAAGATATTCTGACGTGACCCGAAAAAAATCCTCTCCTGATGTTTTTTCTGGCAGTGTCTTGCAAAATAAAAAGTTTTCTCTGATGGAGTCTCCATCCACAAAATGCATATTCGCCAAAAGTTGAGCCTGTCCACTGATGTCAGTAGATTCATCCAGTTGCAAATTTCCCATTGATGCACAAGTTTTCAAAAATAATACTTTCAGTGTCTTCAGACATGTCCTTAATATGTCTGGCAATTGTGTTGTCTGAGAGAGGGACGTTGGCTACTTCTTTAACCGCATCCGGGCCGAACATCTCGTTCACAATGGCTTTGCAGACAGTATTATTGTTTCTGTCACGGTCTGTGGCTTTTTCGATTTGGCTACGGGTTCAGCTGCTAGGTAGCTAGCTTTTAGATCTCTCTCAGACACCTTTGTTTTTTTTCCTCATTAAACTTGCCTGTTTGTCCACTTGACGCAGATGAACAAAATAGTCCATGCTCTTGTTTTGAAGGGACGGGTGTTTCGTTTGGAGATGACGTTTAAGCTTGCTTGGATAGTTTTTCCCCACACACCAAGCATAATGGAGTTGGTGCAGTTGGATCCCCGGTGAAAGTAATCCAAACGAAAGATAACTTTGACTGTATTGCCTCCAGCTTACCGTTTTTGCTTTCTTTTGATCACCACTTGTACTCGGCTCTTCATCTTGGTTCGGATTTTGTCCGGGGCCCAGTTCTGAGTCTGTTTGTTTCCTTTACAAATATTTATCCATCGCTGTCGAACGTCTTGTCACTGTCACCTCTTCTGCGCATCTCTAATTATTTTGTCCTAATTAACAAGGTGGGCAAGGTTATCAAGCTACCTGCTGCCACTAGTGCTGCACGATTAATCTAATCGCAATCGCAATATCGGGCTGTGTGATTACATAACCACATAAAAGGCTGCGATTTGCGATTTAATGTAAATACACGTTAACTGTGTGCCTGTGAACGTGACTGCCTCTCCTGTAGTGTGTGGAGTTTGTTGACATCACGCCCACAAGCTATCCTGGTGCGTGCAGCCAGCGCGCAGCAGTGACCAACACAGACGCTGAAGAAGAGCATGAGCAGGACCATAAACAGGCTGAGTTGGTGGCGAAAAAAATTTCTGTTACATGGTGATACTTAGTGTAAAGCCACCACATCCTGCGGCAACACGACCAATCTATATCAGCACTTGAGACAGCACAGAGAAAAGCAGGAAGAGTGCATGCGAGAGAAAGCCAAGCCAAGTAACGTTAAAGACAAAGAGACAACTGAAAGCCACCAGAGCCTCATAAAACAACATCCAAGCACAGTTATGCAAACATTTGTAAGTGTCATGGGGAAATCATGGACTCCATAACAAACTATATAACAAATGAAAAACTGAGCAACTTTGCTCGGGTTCGGCCCACTTGACACGCTGCTGTGCTGTGCTATGGCGTGCTGGAATTTGTCATTCACGTGACAATGGCTGAATGCAACATACGCTTGCTCCACTGTGTATACAGTGCCGTGCTGCGCTCCTGTGTGAGCAGCATATTTGACTGTGCTCAGTCTGTTGATGGTTATTAACACACTGTCCATAAAATAGCTATGTCAGGTCATCTCAGTGCCCCCCTAATATAATGTAGGGGAAACAATGAATCAAGCAAAAAGACTAATGATACCGTTTATGTATTACATTGTAATCGCAATCGCACATTTTTATAAAATCGTGCAGCACTAGCTGCCACCCACTGGCAAGAGAGATTATTTAATTACTCTGCCAGTAACGGCATTAAAGACACAGACGCTCAACACTGGCAAACAATTTCCAACCACTAAAGTAATATTTTTTTGATCAATTCAGTTAAATTGAATAATTTTCCATGGCACGCTACTGTGCCGTGGCATAGTGGTTGAAAATCACTGGATTAGACCATTGTGGAGTCATAAAATGCCGTGATTTGACCGACAGACATGACCAACAGACGTGACAGACTACACAGTGGTCCACACCAATCATCCCCAGTCATCTTTCATGACGTGTGTGATGTCATCAGGTTATTCTTGTCCTATTTTTATTATTATTACTCTTATTTCAGTCACTTTGGCTGTTCATGTCCCAGCTGAAATGTTATTGTAGTAACGTATAAAGTGCCACCAGATGGGAGGAGCTACATTTGAAGCTGCGCATGCAAACTGTGCAAGTCACTGAATCCTCCACAAGTTCCTGCAAATGTTTCACAATGAAAGCCTTTTTAGAAAATGAAGGGATTCTCTCAACCGAAGTTATAAGGGCTTTTATTTTTTATACAGATACAGAAGTACTGAGTTTGAAATAACAGCTAGATGCATTCACTTTATTAAGGCAAACGGGAGCTGATAAAAAGTATCAATATAAAAATACAGAGGGAATAATAAATAATGGCCTCTTTATAATGTAGTCTGTTTTAAATTAAGCTGGTACCC
The DNA here is from genome assembly GCF_011397635.1 of Epinephelus fuscoguttatus. NCBI lineage: Eukaryota > Metazoa > Chordata > Actinopteri > Perciformes > Serranidae > Epinephelus > Epinephelus fuscoguttatus. The sequence continues at coordinate 41,474,475 of NC_064765.1, read as the reverse complement.
TCTGCAGTTGTGGTAAGTAAAAGCTTCACCACTTTTTTTTTTTAAAAAAAATTATTATTATCCTTCTCCATTTTGAAGAAATAACATTGTTTGCTAGCCAGATGCTAATGGCAGTACTGACCAGGTTGCTAAAGTGCCTCTGCTGTTTCACACCATCATGGTTTCCCCCTTGAAAATTGTGTCCGGTGTCCTTCATATGTTCCTGTCTCAGCTGCGCCTTTTGTCGAAGGGAGGCCATAACAGACCTAAAAACAAAATCTGTGTTTGTTAAACACTCATCCTGGAGGGGCTACTAACTATGGTGGCTGACGCATCTAGAGTCAGTGTTTGGTTTGTCCATTCTGGGCTACTGTAGAAACATGGCGGTGCAACACGGTGATGTCCGTAAATGAGGACCTACTCCCTATGCAGATACAAACAGTTCATTCCAATATAACGAACTGATTCCAATGAACTCATGATTATGTTATCTACCAAGTCAAATGAATGAGCTTGTCATTTCAGGACAGCATAATGTCCTTTATTCCTTGCCTCCATCATCACTGGTAGAAGCTGTTTTCTCCGTGGTCTGAGAGCTTTTGGATAAATCTCACTGATGTATATATTTGTCACTTTGAGTTTGCTTGCCTTCCATAGCACTGTTTCTCCATCTTTGAACCTTCCAAGCTTGGCCATTATGGTCCAAGGCCTGTCCAGGTTTTTTTTCTTTTTTTCTTTTTCTTTTTTTTTTTTTTTTTTAAATCAGACCCTTGTCCTTTGTTGGGCAGGAGGCCTAGTGAATACTTTTCCTGTATGAGGGCTCTTTTAACCTCTTGCACTCCACCAATACCCAAATTAAAATGACTGTATAGCATCTGAACCGCTCTGACTACATGCATGCATGCATAGACCGTGGAACCGGGGTGGCCTGGGGGGCCATGGCCCGGGTAACTTTTGTACTCTGACATAGAGGGCTGCATTGGGACCTGGCGGGACCCAACACAAATAGTAATAGTCATTTTGATCCACACTCCACCAGTTGGTGGCGGTAATGGGCCAATTCACTGTTTGCCAACCGCCATTAAACAGTAGAAGAAAAAGAAGAAGATGTAGCCTAGCGACAGGATGTCAACACAGGAACTTGGTGCACATGCAGCATGAGCATTTCCACTCCATATTTATTCATAAATGGATGAATATGCCCTGAACCAGCTTTCATACCAATTTGCCGCTTGCTCCATCTGTCTGTCTGTCTGTCAGCGCCATCTGTCATGAGACAAACATGAAAGAAGATGTGCAGTTTATTGTGTTTCACCGGCGACGAGCTGTCATTACAAGCGACTATTACTCACATCTGCGCTCTCTTTATAACTCACTGTGTGAGCCTATGTTGCATAATGAAGATTTGCCCCCTCGTAATTTTTAACCGCCCCCTCAGTAACTTCATCCTGGCGCCAGGCCTGCCTTAACCTCAATCACTGCGTGATTATATAAAGGTAGAAAAATAAATAAAATACAGAGGAGGAGAATGGAATATGAAACAGCCGTTATTTCATTAAAAACTAAATGAAAACAACGAAATAGGAGCGCTATTCCTGACCAGTGCGTCAAAAGACATGCAGGCCAGGGAAACGAAACAAACAACACCATGAATCTCTTTATTAATAGCCTATAAAATGACGTGTTTTCTCCTGCGGGATGGGAGAAGACACAAAATCAATGCATCTCTATTATTGTGCGGGCATAAATTCTCAGAGTTTTGCGGGAGTGGGCGAGAGTGGACATACACATTGCGGGAGCGGGCAGGAGTGTAACACACACGTTGCGGTTGCGGGCGGTAATGGTCAGAAATTCAGTGGGAGCGGGCAGGAGCGGGATGAAGAAAACAGTCCCGCGCAGGGCTCTACTCTGACAAACTATTTTATATGAATAAAAGCCTAAGTTGTAGCCTATCTGTGTTTTTACGAGCCAAGTCACCACACACCTTCACTCACTCTCACCAACTGCTGCCAATAAAAAAACTCCCACTGACTGCTGCATATTGATTTGATATTAGTGTGCCTATCAAGTGCATTGTTTATCAATACGTCATGCATGAGCGTCGCGAGCTAACGGCGGGCACCTGCGCTGGCTGCATCTGGGAAAATGAAGAGACAGAAGTCGATATCTGATTTTCTTCAAGTAAACAGAAAAAACAAAATGATCAAATTACTCCAGCTTCCACTGTGGCCTCATCTGTGCCTTTATGTATAAATAGGCTTGGCCTGTTGTGTGTGAATGTTAGAGTGGGATCAGAGGGGTTAATCTGAGCAAGCATGTGTTCGTGTTCATGCGTGTACTGTAGATGTGACTGTGTGGCGTCAGAATAAAAAAAAGTGCTCCGCAACATTATTTAATACATCAGTAATATTGTCTGTTTCAATGCATATGCCCCCCCACCCCCTCCGCGTGACATGAAATTATGGTCCCCCCTTGTTCAGATGCGTTCGGCGGTCCATGCATGCATGAGGTCTTGCCAGAAAGAAAACTCCCTGAAGTTTCTTGTGAAAGTGTCAGAAACACTCTAGGTGATACAGAAACAGAGTAATGGGCCTCTGAAGTCAGTACAAAATTGAAGATTTTGCCTAAAATAAATTAAAAAATGTTTTTCAGGATGAATAACTGTCTGTGGCTTCATCTGAGGTAAATGACACTGTGGGGCTGTAGGCACACTATCAATGAACATTTGTTTCAAATTTGAAGAAGACTGCTCCAAGTATGACCATTCTACAGTGTTTTTTCCATGAAAAGATCCACGCGGAGCTTCAAAACAGTTCTATCAGTGATCAAACAACACTCAGCCAGCTCCATACATTGTACCTTATTGAAATCAGGCGTGATTAGGATAGCTGATGTTGTTTATGACACAGAAACACCATAAAATATCACCAAATAAAGCCATATGAAACGTGAAAGTTATGATCCCACTTTCTAGATGGTATATCTCAGCCAAAAATAGTGGTAGGACTGAGACTCTTACCTTTTATAAACCAGCTACATGCCCACCTGCGGCTAAGATTGCGAGTAATCCTTTAACTTTTCCCGTCGCAAAACGGCATGACATGACTTGTCAGCACTCATCGCGATTTTGGACTTTGAGTGTTTAGGTTACTCTGGTGCGAAAGACATAATACATAAAGAAAAACAATGTTATTTTTGAAAAGTGGAGAGCTTCCTGAATCTGGCAGTACCAAACATCACATGGTTTGATGACGTAGTGTGCTTGTGAGATACCATTTAACAGAGGAGGGAGGACGCTGGCGTCCTAGCAGAGTTAGAGAGGTTAATTTCTCTTCAAGTAGGGTCAAGATCCAGCTCTTTTTCTGTAAGTATCCAAAACCTTCTGCTCACTGTCGTGAGCCGTTTCTCACCGTCAGCCTCTAGAATGCCATCAACGGCTAGGTGGTTGCACCTGGACTGACCCTCAAGAGTCTTAGTCAAGTCTGATTTAGAATTCACAGAGATGAGTGATTTAGCCAACCAGGCTGCTGGAAACTGTCCAACTTGACAGGAGCTTTTGTCACTGCCCCCTGCTACTGCTGCCTGACCTTGTCCAATTTGCAGGAAAGCAGCAGTTCATCTCCAATGAGCCTGTTCTAACCTGCAAATTATCTCCCCTTCATTCCTCGACTGTCATGTGGGCTGTGTTTCCAGTGTAGACTGGATACACAGCCTGCCTTGCACTCCCTGTTCCCTATTGACATGCCTGCAGACACACCTGACAAAGATCTGCACTCTACTGAGAACACTTTTCTAGTTCTACATGTGGTCTCACTGCAGTGCTGTGCTTGAAAAAAAACAGTGTTGTACAGTAGTATACCATAATGAAATACAATGCTCTGACATAGAGTCAGGTGACAAATTAAAGAAAAATCCTGTCTAAATAAATGGACAAATTGCAGATGCAGATGCTTTCACACAGCGCTTTCGGGCTCACTGAATGGTTTGATGAAGATGATGCATTATATGTTAGGACTTGACAGCCACCAGATCCTAATCCAACTAAACACTTATGGCAGACTCTGAAGTGACATGTTAGACTGCTCTCCACCAACATCATCATAACACCAAATGAGGAAATATCTTTTGGAAGAATGCTGTTCATCGTTCCTGAAGAGTTCCACATATCTGGAGAATCTATAGCCCCTTGTTATTGCCATATTAATACCATTGTTATTGATTATAAAGTGCTGCTGACACCTATGTTATGTTTCACACTAAAGGCCAACGCTGTTGTGTTAGATGTCACGCCTTTTGATTCTGTGATGCTGGCATGCTGTCTGAAATCACACACGCATGATGCTGCCATTGTTTGGTTCTGTATAAACATGCAAAGGCGGCATGAAGAAGGGACTTTGTAGCAGCTCTTTATTGGATCTCTGTGTAACAAGGGCTAATGATAAGGAGCACTGAAGCTGTTCTGGGAGGATCTTGGCGGAACACAATCACACAAAATGTTGTGTTTTCCTCTGACTGCCGCACATCTTTTTGTGTTTTTTTTTCTTTGTGTCACTTTTTAAAACTGCATCCAATTTTGGTCCGAGAGTGTGCTGAACCCTTTGTATTTGAGTTTACTTCTGTGTTTACCTGGGTAGCCCTGGAGACCAAAGGCTCTCCAGTCTCTGACAGGCTGTAATCCAACCCTGGCAGCCTCCACATCACTCACTGCAGCTGGGTCCAGTGTATGTGGAACTATCTATAACACACACACACACACACACACACACACACACAGATAGAAATTAGCTCAGCTGAAGTGGCTGGTGTAAATATTAAGTCTAGCCACAGTTTCCCTCCTCCTTTTTGCTACTGTTATTTATTTGGCACTCTTTTACCTTAGCTGTTGCCTTTCCCTAACTCCTTAAGAGTCCACCCTTTCCTATCTCCTAGGCTAAAGATGGCAGGTAAGGAAACCATGAGGATCTATTCCAGTGCATTTACAGATACACACTAAGCCACTGTAATGGCGGCTATCATACTGCTACATTAATTACCAAACTACAGACTATTGTTACTGGTAGTCCCAAAGCCCTACATGTTAAAACGACCTTTCAGACAAACGCGTAACTTATAAATAACGGAAGTACTTCCGTTATTTGGTTTTGTGCGGAAAAACGGCCGTATTTCCGTAAATCCGTTTTATTTTGAAAACGAAACATCAAACTATCAAAATATACACGGACCATAAACGAGTATTTTTTACATTGGGTGATAAGTTATTAGCTTAGTATCTGATGTAGAGCTACTTAAGCTTTCAGCTTTCTTAGTATCTTTAGTCGTCATTTTTACCAATACACCGTACGGTATGGTATGGTATGCCTCCCGGTCAGGGTACCTTCAGGCAGTTCGTTTTTTCGTTTTAAACCAAAAACGAAAAAACGGAAATACCATGGTTTTCCCGTTTTTTTCCTTTTTGGTTTAAAATGAAAAAAAAAAAAAACAAGAAAATGAAGCCATTTTTCCATTTTTGTTGTCAGAATCAAAAAACGAAAAATGACAAAACCAAATTCAAATAACAGCCCGATTTTGGTTTTTTGCAGATTCATTTTTTCATTTATTGTTTTGGACAAAAAGTAGAACTGCGGTGACATCAGAGGCGGAAGTAACTTCAAAATAAAGGAAGATAAGCTTGCCTATAAAACTTATAAATATCCTATACAACTTTCCCATGTATCTTTTATTTCCACTTACACCTGATGTTTTGCGCATTTTGAAAAGCTGCCTGCCATTGCTGTGAGGAACTTTTTATTCATAAAAATAAAAATAAAATGTTATGATAGCAAATTTTATGGCTACAGTAAAACTTGTTGTTCAACCATAACATTGCTGTTCAGAGACTAATAAGGGAAAATCGTCTTTTTTTTTTTTTTTTATTAATATATATATATATATACTTTGTTAATCCCCGAGGGGAAATTCAATTTTTCACTCTGTTGTCAATTACACACAGGTACGAACACACACATGCATAAACTGGACCTACACATGCACATTGTTCCCATGAAGGACGTATAGGGATTCCCTCAAAGGTTGTGTTTTAATATTCATTCACTGAATTGTTTGCAATAAAGTAATCGAGGATATAATAAATTATTGTATGTGCCGCGTTGTTACTGTTAACACGGGTTCTCTCCATAACGCATCGTTGTGTCAGTCAAGTGTCAAGCTGATGTTTGCCCTTTATACCAGCAGATGGCAGTAGGCCTATGGATTTATTTGCTGTCAATGAAAGCCTGGTTTTCTCTTAGTTTCTGTTGGATTATACAGACTTGCAATTCTTCAGGTTATTGATACGGACAATTCAAATTATATGCAGCATATATTTACTTGTATTCTTTTATATTGTTGTATCACATAGGCCTATGCATTGTTGGCAGAGATGGGCAACATTTTAATTACATGTATTTAAAATGTTTTATCACCTACTATGGCAATAGAAATGTCATACAAGAATACATCCTGTGCCCTTTTTTCAAAATCTGATTAATCGAATAAAATAAACAATGATTAATCGATTTTTTTTTTTTTAAAAAATATATATATATATATAAGTTAGTGGCAGCCCTAACTGTGTGCATCACATCTGATTCATATTATTTTTACCTGTTAGTGTTTCTTGCAATGCCCCTCACAAATAAACGAATAAATACATGAATACAAACACCTTAGCTACTGTTGAACATTAGAATGTGATGAGGAACCTTTAATGTTCATATGAAGGCAAGTGAAGGAGCTGCTATGTTATGTTCTAATAACCTTTCCTATTTTAATTTAAACGTTTTTATGTCAACCTCCCAATGAGGTGCAGTTTCCTCATCGCTGCCCTGTGCATACAACCTCTGAGGGAATCCCTATACGTCCTTCATGGGAACAATATGCATGACGATTTCCCTCTGAACAGCAACGTTATGGTTGAACAACAAGTTTTACTGTAGCCATAAAATTTGCTATCATAACATTTTATTTCTATTTTTATGAATAAAAAGTTCCTCACAGCAATGGCAGGCAGCTTTTCAAAATGCGCAAAACATCAGGTGTAAGTGGAAATAAAAGATACATGGGAAAGTTTTAGGATATTTATAAGTTTTAGGCAAGCTTATCTTCCTGTTTTTTATTTTGAAGTTACTTCCGCCTCTGATGTCAGCGCAGTTCTACTTTTAGTCCAAAACAATAAATGAATAAATGAATCTGCAAAAAAAAAAAAAAAAAAAAAAATCGGGCTGTTATTTGAATTTGGTTTTGTCATCTTTCGTTTTTTGATTCTTTTTTTTAAAAAAAGAAAAACGGCTCCGTTTTCTCGTTTTAAACCAATACGGGAAAACCATGGTATTTCCGTTTTTTCCTTATTGGTTTAAAACGAAAAAACGAACTGCCTGAAGGTAGCCTGACCCCTCCCTCACCTTGTCACTCGGTACACCTTTGGAGAAGTCGACGACATGGCTGAAATCTGGCGGAGGGTTTCTCCTCTTGTAGAACTTGAAGATTTTTCTAAATGCATCTTCTCCACTCTCCATTGTAGGCACTGCCATTTTAATCGTGACGCCTTCTTCTTCTTCTTCTTCTTCTTCTTCTTCTTGTCCTTCAACGGCGGTTGGCAACCAGTGTATTAGGTGCATTACCGCCACCTTCTGCTCCGGAGTGTGAATCAGAGATTAAATTCTGTTGTTGTAAGGGTCAGGGTACGGTCAGGGGATCTCAAGTGTAGAGTGTAAAACAATACAAGAAATGATGAACCCTTTTACTTATGATGTTTCTAGCGATTAGTCTAATAATGGTACTCACAATTTTTTCTGTGGAATGCCAGGAGTTTAATCGCAAATGGTCAGGAATTTAAGAAATTCATTAAAGATTTGAGTGTTAAACCAGACATAATATGTATTCAGGAAACATGGTTAAGACCCCATCTAGACTTTGTTATGGTGGGATACAACTCAGTCAGACATGATAGAGCAAATAACCAAGGGGGTGGATGTATCACATTCATTAAAGACAATTTAGCATTTAAAAGAATAAGTACTGCAAATGAACATGAATGTACAATTGTTGAGATGTACAGTACACAAAACCCAGTGAAAATAATTAATTATTACAACCCTTGCCATACTCTAACTGCAGCTGTGTTCAAGGAAATGATGGGTGAGGAAAGACACAGAGAAGTTTGGTGTGGTGACTTCAATGCACACAACAGTTTATGGGGAAGTGACCATACTGTTAATAATGGTACAGTGGTGGAAGAAATGATGGACACAAGAAATCTTGTATGTTTAAACAATGCTGGAGGAACGCGTTTAGATGTAAATAGGAATAAGATGTCTTGTATTGATTTAACACTGGTTTCTGCAAGTATGTATAGCCTATGCGATTGGGAAATATGCAAAGACAACATAGGGAGTGACCATTTTCCCATCATGTGCACTATAGAAATTGATAAATGTACTCAAGAAAGAGCCCCTATATATAGATGGTGCTTTAAAAAGGCTCAGTGGAACACTTTTGTTGCAGGGAATTGGCTGACAGTATTAAGATGGAGGGTAATGTGGATGAGTGTACTGCCGAAGTTACAAATATGATATCTGAAGCTGCCTCAAAAAATATTCCTAAAACTGTAATAAGAGGGAATAAGAGAATGGTGCCATGGTGGAATGATGAATGTAGTTTGGCTATTAAAGAAAGGAATATTGCCCTCAGAAATCTCAGAGTTGTTTCCCTCAGAAACAACTTGAGTGTAGACAATCTGATCGAATACAAAAGAAAAAGAGCTAGAGCTCGCAAAATAATTAAAATTGCTAAAAGGAATACTTGGAGAGACTTTTGCTCTACTATTGGAAGAGAAAGAGATATCAGTCATGTATGGAATATGCTCAGAAAGATGAGTGGAAGAAAGGCTGCCAATAAAATATCAGTTCTTGCTAATCAAGATTGACTAGCAATAACAGATGTGGAAAAGGCCAATGTTTTAGGGAGGATATTTGCAAATGTTCATAGTGGCAATCATCTTACAGACATACATAAATGAAGGAAGGAGGAAGTTTTAAAAGATAATTGAAATGTGTACACCAAAAAGGTAGACTGTAGCTCAGCCACTGATATGGATTTCTCCTTGAGGGAAATGAGAAGGGCTTTAAAAGGCAGCAAGAATTCTGCTCCAGGACCAGATCAGTTGAGTTATGTCATGTTCAGACAATTACCAGAGGAAGCACTAGAAATCGTACTAAAACTTTTCAATAAGATTTGGTCAGAAGGAAAACTACCTGATGAGTGGAAGTTGGCATTAGTTTTGCCATTTGTTAAACCAGGGAAAGATGCAGCTAATGCTGAAAATTACAGGCCTATTGCCCTCACTTCACATTTATGTAAATGGATGGAAAAAATGATTGTTTACCAGCTATCATACCTTTTAGAGGAAAAACATCTGTTAAATGAGTATTAGAGTGGCTTCAGGAAAGGAAGATCCACAACTGATGCATTAATTAAAGTGACTAATGACATTGAGAAGACCCTAAATATGAAGGAAGTGATGGTGATAGTTTTCTTTGACATCGAGAAAGCGTATGATTCCATGTGGCGAGAAGGCCTGTTAATTAAAATGAATAAGTTAGGCATAGGTGGATGCTTATACAACTGGATCATGGACTTTTTAACAAAAAGGACATTTAAAGTAAAAGTAGGTTCTGAAATTTCAGATAGTTTCGACATTGTAAATGGAATACCACAGGGCAGCGTCATCAGTCCAATTCTATTTAATATAATGATTAATGATATATTTGAGAATATAGGGGTAGGTATATAGTCCTCATTGTACGCCGATGACGGAGCAATCTGGAAAAGGGAAAAAAACACGCCACATGTTCTGAAATGCATCCAGAAAGCAATAACAGATGTAGTGAGATGGTCCTATGATTGGGGATTTAAAATCTCTGTTTCAAAATCATGTTATATGTTGGTTACTAAAAAGAAAATAGACAACAAGCAGGTGTTAACTCTTTACAGTAAGACCATGGAAAGAGTCAGAGTGTTTAAGTACCTAGGTCTATGGATTGATGATAAATATATGTGGAAAAATCATACTGAGAAAGTTGAGACCAAATGTAAAAAGGTGTTAAACCTCATGAGGTGTTTGGCCGGTCTGGCATGGGGGAGCTGACAGAGAGGCATTACTACACATATACAGGGCTCTGTTGAGAGCCACCTTGGATTATGGATGCATGGTGTTTGATATAGCTGCAAAAAGTCATCTACAAAAATTAGACAGGATGCAATATAGAGCATTAAGACTTTGTCTTGGAGAAGTTAATACCACACCCATCAGTGCTTTGCTGGTGGAATCCAGTGAACTGCCGTTGAATTTAAGAAGAACTAAATTATCACTAGCATATTGGATAAGAATTCAGGGAAAAGGAAATGGAAATATAGCTTCTTCTGTTCTGCAAAACTGTTGGGAGTACGTAACTTCTACTGGTAAAGGCTTTGAATGGGAAATTAATAAGAAGGTGAAACAGTACAAATTAGATTCCATACAGCATAGTCCAGCAGTTATAATTAGCAGCATTCCTCCATGGATATTTCCACAACCCAAAGTTAACCTGCAAATATTAGACAAGAAAACAGAGTGGATAAAGAATAATCTGAACATAGGATATCTGGCTCAAAAATATCTGAAGAGCAGCTATTACAGCTACCTGCAGATTTTTACAGATGGATCTAAACACCCAAATAATGAGCATGTAGGAGTAGGCATTTACATCCCAGAGTTTGATAAAGGTATTGTCAAAAGAATTTCAAACAAGTTGTCAGTGTCCACGGCAGAAATGGTAGCAATAATAATCAGTCTTCAGTGGATAGAGCAGGTCAAACCACTTAAAGTAGTTATATGTTCAGATTCTGCAGCTGCAATGCAGAGTATTCAATCTGGAGAAACAGCTCGAGAAGATCTACTGTTAGAAATGTACTTGATTTTATTGAACCTACAGCATCTAGGGATAGAAGTCCACTTCTGTTGGATTCCAGCACATGCAGGCATTGAGGGAAATGAGATAGCAGACAAACTGGCTAAAAGTGCAATAAACAAAAATGAAAATGATATTTTAGATCTTTGTTTTGGGAGAGAAGAGGCAAAATCAATAATCCACCAGGGAATTAAGACAAGATGGCAGGAAATATGGAATAATGACACAAAGGGTAGGGAATATTACAAAATTCAAAAGTCTGTCAGAGTGAAAAGGTCCAGAGGGAAATGTAGGAAAGAAGATATCACGTTCACTAAGATAAGACTAGGACACACAGGACTAAACAGTACACTGTTTATCATGAAAAAGAGAGAATCAGATGAATGTGAAACTTGTGGACTTAGAAAAACTGTTGAACATGTGCTATTTGGATGTAGGAAATTCATTACAGAAAGGAAAAGGTTGAAGGATGGTGTGGTCAAAATGGGCAAGGAATGGAGCATCAAAGGGCTCCTAGAGCTAGGAGAGAAACAGGCTCAGGTTCAAAGGGCAGTTCTTAAGTACATATATGAAACAGGATTAATGTCCAGAATATAAGTATTTATATATACTAGTATTTATATATATATAAGTATTTATTATTGATGTCTTGATTTTTTTTAATCTATGAAATGAACACAGTATAAAATCATGATGTTACACACTCTGATACAGTAGGTGGCGGCATGCACCTTTAACGTTGGTTTGTAGCCCGCCATTAAAACAGAAGAAGAAGAAGAAGAAGAAGAAGAAGAAGAAGAAGAAGAAGAAGTAGTAGTAGTAGTAGTAGTAGTAGTAGTAGTTTCCTATATTACTTGACACACGCTTCGAAGCATCGGCACACCACGTAACATCACTAGTAAGCGATATTTTAGTACACATTATACTAAAGACAGCGTTAGAAAACCAGCTAACGTTACGTTACTGGGATTAACGCTAAAGTTACTGATTAGGCAATGCTAGTGTTAACGTTACTCTCACACCAAACTACTAGCTAAAAATCTGTCAATTTAATATGGCTTCCCACTGTTAAGGGTGTATAGCCTATCTTATACTGTTAACACCGCTAAGGACAAATAGGACATTATGTTAAGCAATCTGTCTTTCATTCTGCATCAACAAATTGGCAATAATTGATGACACTGAAATGCCATTAATTATTAAGTTCGTCTTCTCAATGTTTCTTTCATCATAGAGTTGTGTAGGCTAACCTCTACATGTGGAAATACAGATCATTGCTAGTGTTTAGATTAGATATCAATACCAAGATACCAAAGGTACAAAAATGTCGCAATGTCACTTTTATCCATTGATGTGGAAGACATGCATCACCTTCAGACTTTGCTGATAAACTGTATCAGCTAACGTAATCGGAGTCAGTTGTAATACATTATTTCATTATTTTCATCCAGTAAGTTTTTCAGTTAATCAATATCATATATATGAAATATATAATGACCAACACATCCATTCTTGAGGTGGTTTGGCAGAGAACCTTAAGCCACAGGTTGATAGAACCAAATTGCAGGACTGAACGCTGTAGGAGGTCCTTCCTGCCAGCTGCCATTAGACTGTGTGATATACACAGCTAAACTGTGGTGATACATGTACAGTAC